>NC_134487.1:215705104-215867223 GCF_040206685.1 Ascaphus truei
ACCAATATCGTGACAGCTTAACGAAATACAAACGTGAGAAACTTAAGCAGGTTACCAACGATTACAAGGACAAGCGGGTTTATAGGTGGCTTCTTGGACTACACGAACCTGGGACTGGGCGCGGTGCCCAGCGAAGAACCTATTCACGCTTTAAGAAGACTCCAGGTACTGGAACAGGCACTGGTAACAACACGAGTGACACAGATTTCTCGGATGCCCCAGAAGGGACACACTCCGATCCTTTTTTAGGTGGCGGCACAGCGAGTACGTACAAGCCACCCATTCCGGACTCCAACGTAGGAGAGCGGTCAGGAGAGGTACCGGGAAGAAGAGGTCCCTTGGAAAGAGAGGCAAAGAAGCAGTGAGGACATCCCAGGAGGAAGTGATTTACAACCTGTCGTCACACCTCCTCACAACCACAGAGACCAGTGTTCTCCAGAAGGGACCACCTTTCCGCTGGGAAATTGACATGTTCAAAATAGATCGCCAGTTACGTCTTAAGGATTTTTTCTCCAGAACTGAGGTAGTACCTACTATTGCTGATCAGATGACCTATGTTGATACAAAACTTAAGGTTAAGAGCACCTTTGATCCAGTTGTGAGTAATCCCAGCATTACCACCTTTATGGGACTCCTGGGTAAAGATACTCGTAATAACATCAAACAACACAAAAGGAGTTTCTCCAACCTCTCCGTCGAAGAGAAACAGGCTATCGCATCCCTGAAGTCTAATGACAAGATTATCATCAAACCGGCTGATAAAGGCGGGGGTATTGTCCTGATGGACTATACTGACTATCGAGCTGAAATTTTGCGACAATTAATGGACACCAATCACTACAAAAAATTAAAATGCGATCCTACTTCTGTCTATAAAAAAGAAATAGACTCCATCATCTGCTTAGGAGTTAACAACTCATGGATATCGGAGGCAACCGCTACTTTTTTGTCCCAAGACCACCCCATAGTCCCTGTTATCTATGTACTTCCGAAGGTGCACAAGTCCATCGTCAACCCGCCAGGCAGACCAATCATTGCAGCAATGGGATCACTTTGTCACCCACTCTCTCAATTTGTGGACCACCTGTTGCAACCTATGGTTGCGAAGATGTCATCGTTTGTGAAGGACACCACGGCCTTTATCACCAAATTAGGCACGATAGCATATGACATCTCAGATATGTTTCTGGTAACCATGGATGTCTCCAGCCTTTACACCAATATCCCACATGTTGAGGGTCTGGAGGCCATTCGGGATCACTTTTCCCATCTTGGGGGATATGATGGGCCTCCAAGTGAATTTGTTCTCCTCTTGATTGATGTTATACTGCATAAGAACTTTTCCGGTTCGAACGGGATTTCTTACTTCAACAAACAGGGACTGCGATGGGTTCTAATATGGCACCGGCATACGTCAACTTATTTATGGATAGCTATGAACAACTGCATTTGCTTAACGATGCCCCTTTTTCCAACAATATTGTTCATTACACCCGCAACATTGATGACATCTTCCTAATTTGGTGTGGAAAGGAGGAGGAACTGACACAATTTATCTGTTACTTGAATTCGATACCATCAACGATTCGGTTTACTGTTAATTACAGCCTGGACCGTATTCCCTTTCTAGACACAGTGGTCTATAAAAAAGATGGTAGACCAGCGACTGAGATTTTTCACAAACCTACAGACAGAAACACTCTTCTGTGTGCTTTGAGTCACCATCCGGAACCACTGAAACGAGGACTCCCATTCTCTCAGATGCTAAGGGTCAAACGCATTACCAGTGACCCTATGCTGGTCAAAGATGCATTATGGAAAATGGCTAAGAGGTTTTTGGATAGGGGATACTCAAGATCGGAAGTTAATGTGGCCCTAACTAAGGTATGGGCTATTGACAGGGTTTCCCTTCTTTTACCTTCTACAGAAATAATTGATAACAAATCAATTAACATTAGCAGCACTTACACTACCTCGTCCAATCTTATTAAACGCAGTATTAAAAGAAATTGGAACATTCTAGCCAATGATCCTAAATTGGGAGCATCTGTCAGACACCACCAAGAATGTGCTATCGCCGTGGAAGGAACTTAAGGGATATGTTCGTGCAGGCTGATCCGACTACCAAATATGCCAATGCTACAACATGGCTTCAGCGAAAACCTGGTGTATACAAATGCCATGGATGCATCAACTGTGGTTTTCTACAGACCGGACAGTCCTTTGCACATCCACATAGTGGGAAATCCATCGGCATTAAGACTGCTATGACCTGTGAGTCGAAGTTTGTGGTCTATTTTATATTTATTAAATTATTAAATGTCCTTGTGGCCTTTACTATATAGGTAAAACAAGCCGCATGCTGAAAGAACGCATGGCTGTGCACAGGTCAACTATCCGTAAGGCACTCCTTGACCAAAATGCTGATGATGACCTTAAACTCCTCCCAGTGGCGAGACATTTCAAACAACACCGTCATGGCCTTTCGTCGCTGAAATGTATGCCGATTATACAAGCGAACCTATCAACACGTGGTGGGGATCGTGACAGATTTCTGCTCCAGTTGGAGGCCAAAGCCATTCACGATCTGAGGACATTGTCACCTTATGGCTTGAACGAGGACTTGAGACTTAGTTGCTTTATTTAATTATTTCAACCTTATCAGTTTATCTTACATACGCTCCTTTTTTTGCCTCCCCTATATACTTCTGCCATTGTCCTTGACATGGCCCTCAGTATACCCATTGGTCTTTATTGTTTATTATTATTCCCCCCTTTTTTCTAATTTTTTTCTAATTTGTCTGGTTCCTTTCCCTCATTTCCTACCTTCCCCTTTCCCATTATCCTTTTGTAGTTTCCTTTGTTTTTGTCCCCCTGTATGTTGCTTCTCAACCCCCCCTTTTTCCTTTCCCTTCCTTGCCTACACACTCATGGTTTTTATATCTTGCTTTGTATCTTTATTCAGCACTTTGGTGTTCACACTGTATTGTGCCCCCTCAGGATGCATTATCTCATGCTCATTAATGTTTTCAGTTTACCCTTAGGCTGTGCATTTAAGCTGCGTTCATACTCTACCAGTTATTCTGGCTTTTACATGCTATACCTGCAAGCATGCGCAATGGGCTTCCATTCGCGCTCCGTGTTTCAGACTGTCAGCGCATACATGCGCAATGACTGCCCCGGTATTATATCGCCATAGCAACGTGAGATGCTCATATTCCGTCCCTGTAAGCATACGCAATGGTGTCGCTCTCTCGCGCTCCGTGCTTTGGCATATTAGTATACATATGCGCGATGGTCCCCCTTCTGTGGTATCGCTATGACGATACTAGATGCTGTATTTCGGCGCATGGGTCTATACATTTACAATCGCGCCTGACATTGCACACCTGCGCATTCTCACAGGCTTCTGCTTTAAGGGTTCCCCCATACAGACACTCTGGGTCTTATAGATTGCATAGCAATGATGTCATTTAGATCGTTTTGTGTATAATTGCTTTCAGCTGATCCAGAGAGGAGGGGCAGGTTGTTAACCTATCACTGTTTGCTAATGGTGTTGCATGTGGGTATATAATGGTGGTTTTGTCACATAAGGGTAAGCACTCCCTTGAGAAATGTCCTGTTTCAGGACCGAAACGTCGGTTGTATGTGCCTTTTTTTCAATACATTTATATTTGATATCAATCTGAGTGCTGTCTCGGTTCTTGCTGCGTGGTCTTGGACTCCTGGTCTGCCTGGTAAGGAATCTACATTATATATATATATATATATATATATATATATATATATATATATATATATATATATATATATATATATATATATAAATGTGGATGCATACTGAATACCTGGACTAATATTCTGATTCCTTTCTTCACACAGGTATGTTTGTCTGACTAGACTTCTTCTATCAATTTAACCCCCATTGCAACAGAACTTAAATCTAATTATCAACTCCTTGGTATGTTTAAGTAGAATAGGCAGGCACCTCCCTTAATTATTAGTGTGGTATTGTAAGGCGTAGCTCACCACAACCGAAGTGCGACGCGGTGCTGAGGTAGGTAACGCCAATGCGACGCAGTGCTGAATTGAGTAACGCCAACCCACAGCCACGCGGGCGCGCATAGAATGTAGATTTGTCATGCAAGCCAGGTCAGGACTATGATGTGAGAGTAGTAGAGGGTACTTGCCGGATCGGGACTGGAGAGTAGTGCATCGTCAGGGTACGTAGCCAATTTCAGGATTGGAGAGTAGCGGACCATCAGGGTGCGTAGCCAGGTTCAGGATTGGAGAGTAGCGGATCGTCAGGGTGCGTAGCCAGGTTCAGAAGTAGAGAGGTGCAGAGTCTGAGCAGGAACAAAAAAATCAAACGCGTTTCACATGTTGGCTTCCTCAGTGATGAAAGCCAACAGGTGAAACGCATTTGATGTTTTTTGGACACTTTGAGCCACCATATCTCTGGGAGATAGTGCTTTGCCCAACCAGCACTAAAAAATCAACAGAGATACCAACACATGCGCAGACCAAGAACAGGAAGAGTAATCCAGGCTGTGCACAAGCCTGAGGGAGCCTCTGCATGCTGTGGGGCTAGCCAACAACTGGATGCTAGGACAGTGACCGCATGGACATCCCAGGAGAAGGGATCAGCGTGGAGAGACTGCACCAGATGATACATGCTGCAAAGCCAAATCACAAAGCTTTTGTGTTTGGTCGTTTGTGAGTGCACCTTTTATCTTTATATTTGATTGTATTGTGATTAAAACGTTATTATGCCATATTCTTCTCCTCTCTATTTTCAAGTCACCACTAAGAGTAACATGGAGGAGTACCTCTAGTGGGAACAAAGCATAGGCAAGTGTTAAGTTCTATAGCCTCATTTTTTTTGTTTTGTCATTTAAAGTGATACCTACCTATATTAAACCACTCGTTTGTGGTATGTGTTTTCTCTCTTGTTTCTCTCCTACATATACACTGGAGATGAAGAAATAGAACCACACACTTGAGGACTCTGTTTTTTCTACACGTCTTATTTGTGGAGGAGTTTGAATAACCTCCTTGGACTCTAGCTGTGGGACTATAAGCAGTGTTCGACAAACCTATACATTTGCTCGCCCCGGGCGAGTGGATTTAACCCCGAATATTGGCCCAAGCAGCACACGTTTGGTACTAGGTGGCGAGTAGATTTTTTTGTGGGGCGAGTAGATTTTTTGTGATTTGTCAACCACTGACTATAAGTATTAATTTTATATATTTTTAATTTTTTAATTTTATTTCACCTATCCTTGCATTGTGTGATGGGTCTGGTGCCGCTTTTCTATTTTTCTTAATGATCAGGAACAGAGGCGGGACTGAGTGTGCGCCGACCCGCGTGTCACTGAGGTCAGGGGGCGGAGACCGAAACGCAAGTCACTCCCTCGCCGGTCCTGTCCGTCACCAGGACAGGGGCGGCGACTGGGGCGTGAGTCCGAGGGGAGGCTGGATGAGCACACTCACCGCGCGCCGGAGCAGGGAGCGGAGACACGGACGGGCAGACAGGACGCGCAAGATCTGCGTGCGCGTATCGGATCCTCACAGTACACCCCCTCTAGGAGCGACCTCCCGGCGACTCCATGAAGGCTTGTTCGGAAATTTCATATGAAAGATACGGACTAATCTGGCTGCGTAAACCCGATGACTCGGAATCCAGGACCTTTCTTCCGGACCGAAGCCTTTCCAATGCACCAGATAATGTAGCAATCCTCTGGAAATCTTGGAATCCAAAATAGACTGAATCTCATTCTCTGGTTGACCTTGGACCATATGAGGAGAAGTAGAAGGAACAGGAACCGAGTACGTGTTCTGGACCGCAGGTTTGAGAAGTGAAACATGAAACACAGAAGGAATCCTCATGGATGGAGGAAGAGAGAGTCGATAAGCAACCGGATTGATCCTTTCGGAGATAGAGAAGGGTCCAAGAAATTTGGGTGCAAATTTCATAGAGGGAACCTTCAGCCTGATATTCCTGGATGACAGCCAGACCTTGTCGCCAGGTTCGTGGTCCAGAGCCGGTCTGCGATAGTAATCTGCCTGAGTCTTTTGCCTATTGACCTGATGTTGGCCTGAATCCTCTTCCAAAGGCTTTGAAGATCCCTGATCCTATCATTTGCCACTGAGACCCCGGAAGTAGGTAGAGCGAGAGGAAGAGTCGATGGGTTGAACCCATAATTCACGAAGAACGGGGATTCCAGGGTTGAACCACTACGCGCGTTGTTGTGGGCAAATTCTCCCAGGGTAAGAGTTCATCCCAGTTGTCTTGAGAGTCAGAATAAAACAGCATAAATATTGTTCAAGGGACTGGTTGGTCCTTTCCGTCTGACCATTAGTCTGCGGGTGATATCCTGAGAAGAAATGAAGAGCAATGCCCAATTGGAGGCAAAACGAGCGCCAGAACCGAGAGATAAACTGTGAATCTCTGTCTGATATTATCATCACTAGTGCTAAGTGAAGGTGAAAAAGACGGCGCTAACTCTATTAGTGTACACTTGTGTTATACAGTGATTAATGATTATAATCAATTGATTAATAAACAATAGTGACGTGATAAAAAAACGTGAAAACAATTATACGTTCAAACCCCCTGCTCAAATCCAGCTGGTAGGGACTGGTTCCAGTAGTCCCACATATCGTCGCTCTCCAGTTGCAAACCAGGGGGAGCATAAAAGGAAAATAGAACAAAAAACAATCTAAGTGCAGACAGTTTTATAACTGGTATATAGAATCTATGGTGAATCTTGGCTCATATGTGTTGCCTACTTACAAGATATAAGTCAAAAACAAGCGGTTTGACACAATGGTCTCAGCAAGGAGGGTTTCTCAACCAGGGATGTGGGGACTCCCAATCTCAGCTCAGCAGCAATGTGTATGTAAAAGAAATGATAACCATAGTGCAGACCAGTCATGTAAAAAAAAACTCGACTTTATAGGGTTAAAAAATGAACACTTACAATAAAAACAAGTATTTCATGCGTGTATCACATTATATGTGATCAAGAAGAGAAAGCTGTTAGCTTCCAGCTCACCCACCACCTCCGGTATGGACTCTATGTGGGACGCCGCTCTCTGGGACTCTCCCCCTCGTGAGCTCCCTCTGGGGTGTGATGTTCCCATCCAATTTGTTCGTCTTGCAGGACGCTGCTTGGTTCTCTGCCTGGATCTCCCTCTCGGGTGGACTGTCCTGTCCGGCAGGCTCCGATACGTCACTTCCGGTTGGTCGCGATACGTCACTTCCGGTCGTGGGTCTGCAAACTCTGCTACAGATTCTCTCCTTCTCTGGGCGGCTACCACTCTACGCATTTCGCCAATAGGGTGCGTGGCTTCCTCACGAGTGTCGATATTATCAACATACAGTAGGTACTCCGTGAAGGCGGAAGATCTCCCTAATGAAGATAATGGCTAATTAAGGAGAATTGGGGAGACCCTTGAGGGGTATAAAGTGAGACTGTTTTCAGAATCGGTCCACTACTACAAGAATCGTGTTCATACCTTTGGAGATAGGTAAATCAACAATGAAATCCATGGACAGGTGTGTCCATGGCCGGTCTGGAACAGGCAGAGGTTGAAGAAGACCTGAGGGAAGGATTCTGGGAGTTTTAGTCCTGCCACGCAGCTACAAAAATGTTACCGTCCTTTTGCATCCCAGGCCACCAAAATGTACGGGAAATGAGATCCAAGGTCCTCCTGGTGCTGGGATGTCCTGCTGATTTGGAGGAGTGGCTCCACTTGAAGACTTTCTCTCGGTGCAGAGATGATCCTGAGGATGCGAAATGCCGGGAGGAATGTGACTTTGTTGGCGGACAATGTCCTTGAGTGCTCCGAAATAAGTGGCCGAAAGGATACATTTAGGAGAGAGGATGGGCTTTTGCTGGTCCTCCGACTTGTCGTCTATAGAGAATGGACGAGATAAGGCGCCAGCCTTGACATTCTTGGATCCAGGGAGATAGGAAATTATAAAGTAAAATCTAGAGAAGAATAGCGACCATCTGGCTTGACGGGCTCCCAGGCGACGTGCTCCCTCAATGTATAACAAATTTTTGTGGTCAGTCAGGATAGTTATGGGGTCTTCCGTACCGTCCAAAAGATGTCTCCATTCTTCGAGAGCTAATTTCATGGCCAGGAGTTCACGATTCCCGATATCGTAGTTGCATTCGGCCGGAGAATTTATTTTTGAAAAGAAAGCACAAGGATGCAACCTGGACAGGGGATTATTTCTCTAGGACAGGACATCGCCTACTCCAACGTCAGAGACTCCAACTTCAAAAGTGAAGGGAAGTTTGGGATCAGGACGGGTAAGAACAGGGGCGGAAACGAACGCCTTCTTGAGAAGTGCAAAAGACTGAAGGGCGGAATTGAGCCATGAAGCAGGATCCGCTCCTTTCTTGGTTAATGCCTTGTGCAGAGCCACTAAAGAATAAAAATTCTGGATAAAACTGCGATAATATTTTGAGAATCCAAGAAATCGCTGCACTGCTTTAAGTGTGGTGGGTTGAGGCCAATCCAGTACTGCCTTGAACTTGGTGGGTTCCATGGTGAGGCCAGTGTCAGAAATGATATATCCAAGAAAAATTGTAGAAGTTTGATGAAAATGAAATTTCTCGAGTTTGGCAAAAAGTCTGTTCTCTCGTAAGCGAAGAAGCACTTGTTTCACATGATTAACGTGTTCCAGTTCAGATTTAGAAAAGATTAAGATGTCATCGAGATAGATGATTACAAAGGAGTTGATAAGATCCCTAAAAACTTAATTGACGAAATCTTGAAACACGGCTGGGGCGTTGCACAGACCAAAAGGCATGACCAGGTACTCATAATGTCCATCTCTGGTGTTGAAAGCAGTTTTCCATTCATCACCCTAACGGATCCTGAGAAAATTGTTGGCACCTCGTAAATCCAATTTAGAGAAAATATTAGCTCCATGTAATCGATCGAAAAGTTCAGAAATGAGGGGAAGAGGATAACGATTTTTCATGGTAATTTTGTTGAGACCCCGGTAGTCTATGCAAGGAAGTAAGGCCCCGTTCTTTTTATCACAAAGAAGAATCCAGCGCCTGCAGGAGAGGTGGACGTACGTATAAATCCTTTCTGTAAATTATCTTCAATATATTCCATCATTGCCTTGGTTTTGGGCATAGACAACGGGAAAGAGGTTCCCCTGGGAGGCGCAGTACCTGGAAGCAGATAAATGGGACAATCGAACGGGCGATGTGGAGGAAAGACCTCCGATTTGACCTTATCGAACACATCCCGGAACACGACATACTCCTCTGGCAATTGTACCCTTTCCTTTACCTCAGACACGGTGGTACCCCCAATGCTACTTGCTTCAATGATGCAGTTCTTAGTGCAGAAAGAGCTCCATTGAACAGGTTCTTTGTTAAGCCAGTCCACCCGGGGGTTATGAATCTGTAGCCAGGGAAGGCCGAGGATCACGCTAATATATGGTGTGTAAATAACTTTGAGTTGAATCTTTTCCAAGTGATTATTCTCAATTTTGAGATGAAGTACCTCCATTTCCAGTGAGATAAAAGCCGGCTGAAGAGGTCTTCCGTCAATGGCTTCAAGAGCAATGGGACTTCTTTTATGCCTGATAGGAACCAGATGACGTTCTGCGAACGCTTGATCCATGAAGTTTCCCCCAAAACCTGAATCGAGGAAAGCAAGCGTAGAGACTTGGAAGCCCTCCCCAAAGAGAGTGATAGGGAGAAGAATGCGAGAAGGGTTGTCAGTAGAAATAGGGGAAAGAGAAAGCGTTCCCAATGAGACTCCTCCGGGTCTCATGGGAACTTTGCATTTCCCGACTTTTGAGGACAGAAATAAGCAAAATGTCCAGATGTAACGCAGTACAGACATAAAGCGGCATTCTTGCGTCGTTGCTTCTCGGATTTGGAAAGACATACCCCCCAATTGCATAGGCTCAGAAGTATCCGGGAGCAGAATCTCAGATTGGCTCACCTGACCGGGAGTGATCCGGAATGGAGTGACACGATAATGAACCCTCGCTGATCTCCTTTCCTGAAGGCGATGATCCACCTTGATGCGAACGGCGATTAGTTCTTCCAAATTGGTGGGTCGATCATAGGTTACCAGCTCCCCCTTCAAGGTTTCAGATAACCCCTGCCAAAAGGCAGCGGACAGGGCTTTGTCATTCCAATCTGTCTTTGCAGCTATAGTCCTAAATTCAAGTGCGTATCTAGCAACAGGGCGATTCCGTTGGGAGACATGGAATAGTGCAGAGTCAGCAGATACCTTACAGCCAGGTGTATCGAACACCTTCTGGAACTCCCTGGTGAAGGCTCCGATATCCTGTGTGAGGTCGGATCTCCGTTCCCAGATGGGAGAGGCACAGGCAAGAGTGTTATCTATAAGAAGAGAGACAATATACGCCACCTTGGCGCGGGGAGATGTGAAGCCGGATGGATTTATTTCAAATTGAATAAAGCACTGGTTAACAAATCCCCGGCATTCGCGGGGGTCACCCCCATAGTGGTTAGGAGTAGGTAACCAGGGTTCTTGAGAAAAGTGTGAGGAGAACATAGTGTCAGATTCAGGAACAGCGGGAGCAAGAGAGGAGTGAGGCTCTTGGAGAGAACGGGTGAGAGACCTGAAGTTCTCCTGAAGGGAACGCATGTTTTGATCACTATCCACAATTTTTTCCTCAATACTGGACAGGTAGCTTGTGTGTGTGCTCAGGACTCTTCCTACCTCAACGGGGTCGAAGTTTGTGTGGCTGAGCATACTGTAACGTGTAGCTCACCAGAAACGAAGTGCGACCGCGGTGCTGAGGTAGGGAATTGAGTAACGCCAACCCACAGCCACGCTGGTGCCTAGAATATAGATTGGTCGTGCAAGCCAGGTCAGAAGTATAGATGTGAGAGTAGAAGAGGGTACTTGCCGAATCAGGACTGGAGAGTAGCGGATCGTCAGGGTACGTAGCCAAGTTCAGGATTGGAGAGTAGTGGATCATCAGGGTGCGTAGCCAGGTTCAGGATTGGAGAGTAGCGGATCGTCAGGGTGCAGGAGTAGAGAGGTGCGGAGTCCAAGGTACGTAGCAGGGTCAGGCAGCGGCAGGATCAACAGACAAGGCAAGACAAGGCAAGGCAGGGATACAGGAACTGAATGCAGCAAGGCACGGCGTCACACAAGACTATGCTCAGCAATGAGTGCCTGGAGTCAGAGGATATATAAAGGGAGATCCTCTAATGGGGAGCCAGGGCGGAACCAGGAAACTGAATCCTATAGACTGCTGGTGAACACAGGCGTGTCCTATGATGCAGCCTGATCAGAAACAGAGGCGGGACTGGGCGCACGCCGACTCGAGCGCATCACTGAGGTCAGAGAGCGGAGACCAGAGTGCAACTCACTCCCTCACCTGTCCTTTCCGTCACCAGGATGGGGGCGGAGAATGGGGCGTGAGTCATAGGGGAGGCTGGATGAGCACACTCGCCGCGCGCTGGAGCGGGGGCGGAGACAGAGCCCACAGGAATCCGCGCACCCGTAACGGGACAGCGAGACTGCGAATCCTGGGTGTCCATGGCGGCAGGTTTTTTAAAGTGAGGAGACGGTCTCCAGCCGCCAGGATGGCGGATCCTCACAGTTATTAATGAATGTGTTTAAAGTATTTTAATCAGTCTATCTTGGCTTTGTCACATATAAAGTGTCTGCGGAGTTAATACTGGAGTTAGAATTGGTGGTGGACTACAAGAAGATATAAACTCTGCACTACAAAAACAACTCTGCAACTGTGAGAACTTGACTTCCTAAATGCTCTGATAAATTGTACTCTTCTTATCCTCTAATACCTGGGAAGTCTCTACCCCTGCATCTCTGTATGCCCTTCCTAATGCTTTTTCTGTTTACTGTTTCTCACTCCTTTGTAAACATTTATGTTCTCTCCAACTGTCCCACTCCCCTCCTATCCACATTTAATCTCTCCTCCACTTTTACCTGTGCCCAAACACTGCACCAATTTTTATACAGATGTAGCTACTTGTTCTCTACTGCTTGCCATGCGTGTTTTGCATGGCAACCTCTAGTATGCCGGGAGATTCCAGCATCCAGACTAATGGCCCATCGGATTAACACAGTGGGGGTCCCTGCTGTGTGAATCCTACCGGGCTGCTCTGTAATAGACACGCAGTAAAAGATAGACTGAATCAGTCACTCTCCCTGCGCACCTCTAACAGCTAATAGCGAAGCTTTAATTTAATTTTAATAATACAGTATTGTAGCAGTTGTCTCTGGAGCTGAACCACGTTGATTTCAGGAACAGGGACCCCCTGCGTTCCGAGTTACAGGCCCCGTTATTGGGTGCCGGTATGCCGTCAGCTATGTTTAAATTCTCCCGCATCACAGCCCATGTGATCGGGGGATTTAAACAAACCAGAGGGATACCAGCACCCTATAACGGGACCTGTAACTCGGGAAGCAGGGGGTCCCCGGACCTGAAATCACTGTGATTCAGCTTCGGAGACCCCTTGCTACAATACTGTATTATTAAAATAAAATAAAAGCCCTGCGATCGCTTGTTAGAGGTGCACGAGGAGAGATACTGATTCAGTCTCTCTCATACTGCGCTTCTCTTACAGACAGGTGAAACCTGGTAGGATTCACACAGCGCTAGACCCATTGAAACCCAGGGATTCCCGCTGTGTTAATCAGATGGTCCATTACAGCCTTCTGTGGACTATCTCGCTGAGTTTTCAGCAAATTGGCCGCACTTTTTTCCGTGATGTGGTAGAGAACAGGTCGCTACATCTGTACACCTCTCTGCCAAAACTTCTTTACCCCACAATAAAAAGAACCCCCACAAATCCTATATTCACACCCTCTATCTACTCCTTCCTGCTGCTGGGGATATTTGTCCTAATCCGGGACCCTGACATATACACACCTGCTCTCATCAACCCTCCCTGCCAACTCCCTGCCACCTCTTCCCTGCCTAATGGTGTTAACCTATCTGATTTAATATTGACTAACCTTAAAACTCGCGGCATAAATCAAGCATCCTAATAGCTTGCACTCATGGCTATTGTCCCACACCCACAGTCAATCTACTGCACTTATTCCCTCACCTGCTGTCTGTGTAAGTCTCCCAACATACCACTGCGTTTATTGTATTATTATAATTCCCTATACTGTATTCTTTGTGAAGTGCTGAGTAAACCTTTGGCGCTATACAGTATAAATACAGTATAAATAAAGATATACATACAACATGGGTTATATTGTTATAACAAACACATTTAATTTGTGCATACAAGCTAAGTCCACTGTTTTCTCATTTTCATTTGAGACAGATATTCCTTCATTACATGTATAGGTAATAGGCCCAGTAAAATACATTAATTATTAAAAATACAAAGGGAAACACAAGTTTTGAATAACGATCAACATTCTCTGGATTTTTCACAGTGAAAAAATCAATTAATATGTGTATTCGTTCTTTGTTCTTCAACCATAATTTCAATGTGCCATTGCTTGCTTTGCGCATGCTTGAATCAAACTCAATCCGTGCATTTTCAATTAGACTTTCTTTTCTGCTTAATTCTTCAGGATAGCTGTTGACAAACACAGTGACTTTGGTGTCTTCAAGTTCTCCTGTAGGATTCTACGATATAATAAATAGGTCTTCTTAATTCAAATAAATGCAATGGTATATAAATACAATTGATGCAAATACACCTTGTCACCAGATATTCTGTATATCTATATATATAGATATACTGTATATATATATTTATATACATATATATATATATATATATATACACACACATAGCTCAACCCCCTTATAACGCTGTGCTTGGGGTCCAAATAATCACATTGCGTTATAAGCGGATCGCGTTAGAAATAATGTACAATTGTATGCATTGCACAATAAAGTATTTAAGATACCAATAATCGTGTTGTAAAGTATTCATAAATACGAAAATTCGGAGCCACACTTGCATTGCGTTATAAGCGGATTCGCGTTATAAAGGGGTTGAACTGTATATATATATATAAAAGAAAAAAGGAAAAAGCGCACCCCCTAGTACAATAACCTCCAAAGCATAGAATAATATAAATTTAATAAAATAGATGTGTGGTTAACAGTGCACACTTACAAGATGAATATTGAACCATTCATATAAAGGTATCTTTGGTGGTCTCGTGTAGTTAGCCGGATAAGGGAGAGGGAAGGTGACCGCTGATACTCACTACCACAGCACGCCCGTGGAACACCGCCGGAGGCTACAAGTGCCAGCAAACACTGAGGCCAGCAACAACAGGCATTTACAGGCAACTTCATTAACTAACCGCTAAGGCAATGAAAACCACCAGTTCCAGGCTTATTGTGGGTAGTGGGGGTGAAAGTGGTATTTGGGCCTTGGTGGGCGTTTGGACCTTGTGGGGGGGGGGGGGGAAGTTGTGGGTGCACTTAACCCTTTCATTACCTTGGCGGTTAATACCGCTAAGGTTATGAATGGGGTTAACCCCTCCCGCTACCCACCCGGTCGGCCTAAACATACATCCTTGGGCTACAATCCCCTTCATCCACTCCCGCCCCCCGCTACCCACAATAAACAAAAACACACACAACAGCCATACTACCCACCTCCTAGGACCCCAATAACCATAACAATATTTAATAAACACCAATACACAACCCACCCCCTGTCCCCCCACATAAAACAATTATTTATTTTTTTTAGACAGAAGATTAATACCACAGGCCCCACGTGGTCCCTACGGGTGTCAGTGGTCCCCAAAAGGGGTCCATGGGTGGTTCCCGTGGGTGTCTGGGAGTCCCCGGGTGTCTGGGGTCTCTTGGGTGGTCCCCACGGGTGTGTGGGGGCCCTTGGGTGGTTTCCATGGGTGTCGTTGGGTCCCAGCTGGCCTGAGGTACCAATCCTGTATTTAAAAATAAATAAATATGGCCAACATTTCAATATATACACCTCCCCCCAAACACATACAGTACAGTAATGGGCAAAATAACTATTATAGAGCTATGGATAATAGATCATTTGCCCATTATTAAACACAATATTAGCCAGCCTGCATAAATAAAGTAAATACAACCGTTCTTCTTACCCCTGCCAATGTGAAGGGTATCCTCGTCAGCATATTGCAGAGCCATGTCCTTCATTGCCAGATATAATACATAAAAAATACAATCTAATGGCCCATAACCCCTTAATCACCTTAGCGGTTATTAACCGCTATAGTAATTAAGGAGCTAACCCATCCTGCCACGCTACCCACCCAGGAAGCCTAACCACCCACCCCGGACCCACTATACCCACCCGGTACCCATTGAGTGGCATAGTAGTAAACCATACCCATATAATATGGGCATGATAAGCTACTATAGCAGTCAATGTTCCCCCTAATACAAAAGCATAAATGTTCAAAATACACAATAATAAAACATAGACAACAAGCACCTAAACATCCATAAAAAATTCAAAGCATTAGCCGACCAAACAATTAACAAAATAAAACCACTAGCCAATCAATGCAAGAAATAAAACCACCAGGAATTAAATTAAATAATTAAAACCACTATGCAAATTAATTACATAAATTTCACCACTAGCCAAAAAATAAATGTAATACCTAGAAGTAACCAACACAACAATTAGTTAATACAACCACTATGCAACACCAATTAAAACCAGTAGCCAACAAAATACATCATTAAATAAATACGCAAAATAATCAGAAAAAAAAAAATTCAAGGCATCACAATTCAAAACAATTGAATCTAAACAATAAAAATACATAGAAAATATAACAGTCAATATAAGAAATGCATTTGCCCAAAAATGCATTGGCTATTACTGTATTCATTTGTACCCTAAACAGGTACAGATGAATACATTAGCAGTCAATGGGCAATGGAAAACATAAGAAAAAGAAAAATACAATGAAATAACCTTTAAAAATAAAAGTACATACATTCAATATTTATCTTACCTTTAGAAGCGTTGGCCCTCCGAATCCCAGTGAATCAGGAATCTCTCGTCCGGTGATGTCACGAAACACAATCCAACGCCATCCACGTTGAAGATCCTGGCCAGGTAACAAATGTATTCTTTCTGTATCTCCCATCATCTTCTTCTTTCTTCATCTGTGACTATTTCTTTAATTTCTTTATCTTCTTTCTTCATCTGTTAATCCAATACACCACATGTTAAATCCACGATCTTCACCCGGCGGCTTCTTGAGCTCAAATGAGCCCTCATGGCCTGAAATATGGCTTGTGACATCACATTTGGGCAGCAAATGGTTCACACTCCATCTGTGAGAACATGTGCTTTTTTTTTGTGACGCCATATAAAGGGACTGAAACCAGCCAATCAGAATGGCTGTGCTTCATTTCCCTTTAACATGACGTCACCAAATCCAAAATGGCTGCCCTCCCTCACGTGGTACTTCTGCCAATCAGATTGTGAGAACTATATCCCCAATATGATTGGTTGTAGTAGACCATATTTAAGGCCGGGACGGCTCATTTGAGCTCAAGAAGCCATCGGGTCAAGATCGTGGATTTAACATGAGGTATATGGGATTAACAGATGAAGACATTAGATAAAGACAGAAGATAAAGAAATAGTCACAGATAAAGAAAGAAGAAGATGATGGGAGATTACAGAAAGAAGAATTTTGTTACCTGGCCAGGATCTTTACCGTGGATGGCGTTCGATTGTGTTTCCTGATTCCTGATTCATCGGGATTCGGAGGGCCAACGCTTCTAAAGGTAAGATAAATATTGAATGTATGTACTTTTATTTTTAAAGATTTTTTCATTGGATTTTTCTTTTTTATGTTTTTCATTGCCCATTGACTGCTAATATATTAATATCTACCTGTTTAGGGTACAGATAAATACAGTAATAGCCAATGAATTTTTGGGCAAATGCATTTCGTATATTGACTGTTATATTTTCTATGTATTTTTATTGTTTAGATTAAATTGTTTTGAATTGTGATGGCTTGAATTTTTATTTTTTTCAAATTGCTTTGCGTTTTTTTTTAATGATGTATTTTGTTGGCTACTAGTTTTAATTGGTGTTGCCTAGTGGTTGTATTAATTAATTGTTGTGATGGTTACTGCTTCTAGGTATTACATTTATTTTATGGCTAGTGATGTGATTTATGTAATTGATTGCATAGTAGTTTTTATTATTTTATTTAATTCCTAGTGGTTTTATTTTTTTAATTGATTGGCTAGTGGTTTTATTTTGTTAATTGATTGGTTGGCTAGTGCTTTTAATTTTTTATGGATGTTTAGGTGCTTGTTGTCTATGTTTTATTATTGTGTATTTTGAACATTTATGCTTTTGTATTAGGGTGACCATTGACTGCTATAGTAGCTTATCATGCCCATATTATATGGGTATGATGTACTACTATGCCACTCAATGCGTACCAGGTGGGTATAGTGGGTCCGGGATGAGTGGTTAGGCAGGGTGGGTTAACCCCTTAATAACTATAGCGGTTGTATTTTTTATGTATTCTTTCTTGCAACGGAGGACATGCCCTGCAGTATGGTGATGAGGACGCCCTTCACATTGGCAGGGGTAAGTATAACGGTTTTATTTACTTTATTTATGCTGGCTGGCTATGGTTGTGTTTAATAATGGGCAAATAATCTATTATCCATATCTGGATAATAGTTATTTTGCCCATTACAGTACTGTATGTGTTTGGTGGGAGGTGTATTTATTGAAATGTAGGCCATATTTATTTATTTAAATACACGAATGGTATCGCAGGCCATCTGGGACCCATGGGGACCACCTGAGGAACCCCAGATACCCACGGGGACTACTCGAGGACCCCTGTACACCCATGGGGACCACCTGAGGACCCACGAACACCTGTGAGGATGGCCCTGTATATCCTCAGGGACCACCTGAGGGCCCCCAGGCACCCATGGGAACAAGCTGAGGTCCCCCAGACACCCGTGGGAACTACCCGAGGGCCCCCCCAGACACCCATGGGGATGAAGCGGGGACCCTCAGACACCCACGAGGACCACCCGTGGACCCCATTTGGGGCCCATGGACATCCATGGACATCCATGGGACCACCTGGAGGCCCACGGAGTCTAGCGGGGTCCACCCCAGTTCCCCCAGACACCCGTAGGAACCCCCGGGGTCCCCCGCTGGCCTGTGGTATTAATTCTATGTGTAAAAAAATAAATAATGGTTTTATGTGGGGGCACAGGGGGTGGGTTGTATATTGGTACTTATTACATAATTTAAAATAAATTTTAATATGTGTAGATGAGCAGGCAGTCTCCTGAGCAGAACCGCGTTGATTTCAGGTCCGGGCATCCCCTGCTTCCTGAGATACAGGCCCCGTTCTGGGGTGCCGGTATCTCCTATGCATGTAAATGTCCCACGTCACGTGATCGGGACATTTCCATGCATAGGAGATACTGGCACCCCATAACGGGGCCTGTATCGTGGGAAGCAGGGGGGCCCCGGACCTCAAATCAACGCGGTTCTGCTAGGGAGACCCCTGCTCATCTACACTAGTCATAACATTATAATTAAAAATATTTTTTTCCAGCAAGATTTGCGCAGGGAGAGACAGCTCTCTCTCTCTGCAGCAGAAACTACTCGGGTAAGCCCTTTTCAGAGGGTAGATCATTTCGGCACCAGCTACTTGCCATTTTTGCACGTTGCCATAATTGGTATTCGGTGCTTTCGGCACACTGTGATAGCAAACCTGTCAAAAATGGCGATTTAAAAACCCTGGTGACTTTTTCTATCGGCCTTTACTGCATGAGGATCTTGGTCTGACATCTTATATTAAAATTAGTTAATCTCCATATGATATACGTGGTGTGGAAATACAATAGTTAGACAGGGAAATTTCATTTTGTGTTCTAGCTTCTGCTAGACCACGTTACAATGCCTTGCTAGTATTGTAGTAGAAGTCTATACTTAGTCTTCTGACGTGGTCTGGCCCACCTCTAAAGGCTATATTCTATAAATGCTAATGTAGGCATTTTGGCCTTTTTTTAGAAAGAAATCCCCATAGACTTTGAAGGTGATTTATGTCTGAAAATTGCCCAAACCCCTGCTTCAGCAGTAATGCTTAGCAGAACAAATTCCAGAACTTGGTGCTACGATTTGTAATTACATAATAAACCCCAGATGGCAAAAAATGATGTCTTAAAGAGTGAAGACTTATAACTCTGCAATTCTAAATGTTTTCCCATATTGATGAAAGCCATAATGTCTCTTACAGAAACTTTTGATGATCAATAACAATATTACTTTGATTTTGAAATTTTTTGCTGAGTCAGTTGTGTTATGTCTTGAATAAATAGCCCAGGCAATCTGGTGGCTAATTTTTGTCTCTAAGTCAGGATTTTCCAGTCTTCCTTGTTTCTCCTGTTGCAAATATTCAGCACAAACACACTTAAAGAAAGCATATTAATTACCATTGCATAAGGTGTTTATCCTTACTGTACCTTTTTTTCATCTTGCTTTGCAGCAGATTTATGTTCAGAGCAGTGGTGAGCAATTGCATATTCTAGCAAGGCACCAAAAATAAAACTGAAGCAGATTCCAAGATAAATATCAATGGCTTTTATACAGTTGGCAGTCGGCACAGATGTTCGAGAACCCATCAAAATGGTGGTCATGGCTAACACAGTTGTGACTCCTAGAATCAAATTATAAAATAATTTAACAAAACATAATCTAGCATTGTTTCAGAAATGTCATGGAAGATACTCAGTGAGCATACTATATCTTTATACTCTCTCACATAACTACAGATGGACAAATTGGCCTATCTAACATGTGCTGTTCGATTATGCTGCCATTGATTATTGTTCTCCACAAGCACAGGCTGACTTAATGATTGGAATTATTTACAGTACTGTTGGTGATTATTATTAAGTGAAAATGTCCTCCATATCTATGCAGCTTATTCAGAGAAACAGAAGTATAAATATGCATATTGTTTATCCTTTATGAAGTAAGTTTAAACTCACCATTCTGAGTGAAAGCTAGAATAATTACAGTAGTTTTTTTAAAATGAAGTTCCACCAAAAATTGGCATATTTGTCAACATATGATATTATTGTTAAGGGGAAACCTCCTGGCAGGAAAAGAGAAAGCACCAAGGCCCAGATCCGTAAAAATGTAAATCAGTTATTTTCCCTGAGGCTAATGCATATCCACAAAGCTAATTATATGCAAAAACAACAGCTGTTGGATATCTCATTAGCACAGACTTAACGCCATGTAAGGCTGCACTTATAGTGCCTGGCAACGGCGACGTCGCTCCAAAACAAATCCATTGACTCAAGTGCTTATAGTAAGCTCGCTGGCGACGGAGCGACGGAGCGACGCTGCTAAGCTAATGCTGCATATAGCTGCTAAGGTAATGAAGCTGCTTACATTTTATTTTTATTCATAGTGTGCGGGAGCAGGGGGTCTCCTGAGCTGAACAAAGTTGATTTCAGCCTCAGGGACCCCCTACTTCCCGTGATACAGGCCCTGGTATGGGGTGCCAGTATTGCCGCAATGTTAAAGGCCTCCGGTCACGTGACACGAAGGATTTTAACGTGATGGAGATAACGGCACCCCATAACGGGATCTGTATCTCGGGAAGCAGGGGGTCCCCGAGGATGAAATCAATGCGGTTGAGCTCGGGAGAACCCCTGATCAAGCACACTATGAATAAAAATAAAATGTAAGAAGCTTCATTACCTTAACGGCTAGCTGCTAAGGCAGGCCTGCACAACTCCAGTCCTCGAGGGCCACAAACAGGCCAGGTTTTCAGGATATCCCTACTTAAGCACAGTCATACTGAGTCACTAATTGAGTCAGCTGTGCTGAAGTAGGGATATCCTGTAAACCTGGCCTGTTTGCAGCCCTCGAGGACTGGAGTTGTGCAGGCCTGCGCTAAGGAAATGAAGGGGTTAAGGCACAATAGCAGTTTTTTTGGGGGCAGAGAGTGTGAGTGTTGATCCATATGGATCTATTTAAGCTTATGTGACCAGTATAGATCACTTTCACAATTTATTATTGTTCATTGCAGCAAGTTTTATTGTTTTTTTTATATTTCATTAAATTGCATCCGTTAGGAGCTTTTCAATAAGCACTGCAGTTTTTCAGTTTTTTCCTTCTTGCTTTCCTATCATCTTTACACTGCTTGCCAGAAGATAATGCACTATTGGTGCATGTTTTTTTTTTCATTTTCTCTCATCTTTCACATGTTACGAGAATCTTCAGAAGCAATTTAACAGCAATTTAACCGCGGAACAGACCTCTGATGGACCATCCACATATGGGTTTGTTTTCTGATAGCCTAATCACAGTTGGATTGTCATCTAGACGCCATATACTGTAGGTCTTTTTTGCATCCAATCCTTTTCTGTTTTGGAGACAACTAGCTAGACCAGTTAGGCAGTCTTGGGAATTCAAGGGCTATTGGAACTTAATTCACTATTTAGAAATAACTTATGTTTACATATTGTATGCACATAACTAGCTCTGGTTCACTAATTTTGACTGTAGTGTTATACTGTAGTATAGCATTGTTTAGTAAATATGTACCAATTTGCAAATATATTAGTTCTTTGTCATTTTCTGAAAATAAACATGTTTTTCATATATTTAATACTTTGTCAGTAAAACAAGTACTTCCTCTTTACAGCATGACCCAATATACTTGTGTTTCTTTATTTGTGCACTATGTAACCCTTCTGTACTTTACAGATAGAACCTAATTCGAATAAAAGTTTACTGAAGAATTTCCTTAGAATTCAGCATTTTTGGCAAAGTAGAAAATAAATGCAAAAAATCCACTATATAAAGTTGACATTTCTGTGATTGCATCAGTGGCGTAGTTAGACATGAGTGGGCCCCTGGTCAAAAATATTTTCAGGGCCCCATTATAAGTGAATGTATTCCGTAGATTCAGGAGAAACATTTTCCTCGATTTAAATTGGAGGATATCTCTCCTCTTCATCTCTCCTCATATCTCTCCCCCTCGTCCTCTCTCCTCCTCACCATCCCTTCTCATTATCCCTCATCATATCTACTCATCATATCTACTCATCATTCCTCCTCATTATCCCTCTTCATCTCTCTTCAGCTCTCTCCCCCTCCTCCTCCATGCCAATCTGTGGGACAGGGTGGTGATAGGGACAGGTGGGGGGAGATGATGGTACGCAGCGGTGGGCTGCCAGAGTTAAGCAGAGAAGCAGCCGGCTGAGGAGTTAGGAGTTGCATGGAGGAAGAGCAGGATGGCCGGGGAGGAGTGCGCTGAAGCAGCATAGACACCGGAAGTAAGAAAGACTTCTGGGTTAGGCTCGCTCCTCCCTGGCTGTCCTGCTCTGCCTCCATGCAACTCCTAACTTTTCTCGTGGTTGCTCCTCTGCTTCACTCTTTAGGCCCGCCACCACATACATCCATCTCCCCCTGCCTGCCTCTATCTGGGGGAGAAGATAGAGAGATGGTTAGCAGGGCCTCCAATAAAGGGGGAGAGCAGGCCCTCAAGAGCGCGGGCCCCCGGACCTTTCTCAGGCTGCCAGGGCTATTGCTACCCTGGATAGCATTATATTGGACATTCTATGTACATTAAATGATTTATTAAGAGTTTTACAGTGTCTTACCAATGCATGTTCTCGCAGGAACAGAAGACATGGATATCCAAAAAGATATCCACGATAGGATAACCAGCAAGGTGGCAGGAATGTATGTCTCCAAAATAAAGTAGATAACATTTCTTCGAAGCACAAAATGCAATGCAAGCCTTGGATAATTGCCTATTTGGGTTGATACAAAGATAATAAGTTTAAAATAAGCTTTTATAAACAGTTTAGGAATACTCAACAAGTAAATTCTCGAACTTGCAGTAATTTATATAAAGAAATTACTTTAGTGCTATTATCAGAGTAAAAATGGCAAAGGGCTAAATAAAATGTACTTTCTCAAACGCATCCGATCTAGAGGTAACCCCCATTCACTTAAATAGACATTAACCCCAGATCAGGTGTGCTAACTCGTAAAGGAGCTTAATTAATCCTCTTAATGCACTTTTCTCTAAGGTGAACATCTTTTGCACTTGATATTTTAGCATCCCCAAAAAATGGAATAGTTAATTTTACACTGTAAAACTTAAGAAAACTAATGAATAAATCCCAACCAATGCCTTAAGGAGGACAATTCTGAAAATTAGACCCTCACTCAATTTTTGAACTAACAGGGTAATAGAGTAGACTGGTAAGGTTCACCTTCACGGTTTAAAGTGATTCCTTCAGCACTGCAAACAGAAATGACTGGTAAACTGCCATTAGCAGCATTTATACAGCAGCAGCGGCCGTTATGCAAACACTTCATTCGTTGTGTACATTAGAATACCGATGTCATGACGCGGGATGTCTTCCAACCTTACCGCCTTAAGACACGAGTGCGGCGAGTGCAGAAAATGGCATTTTAGTGTTCTGGTTTTTAAACACCTTAAATTGACACTGTAGCACAGTAGCACAGTAGCACAGTAGCACAGTACTGTACACATTGCAATTCATTCATTTCATTGCACCCAAAGAAACAGAATCCATGAAATTCAAACAAAGCAATCACGATAAGCGTGGGTGCCTGGGGCGATTGGCCGCGTTCATGCTGCGTGGAGTACAGCAGAACACACGGAATCGGCACCATAATTTGTTTGAATAACGGCACTGTAGCTGTATATGTACTGGTACATATTTGCAAAAATCGTGATCTTCTGTGGTGAAATGGCAAATATTTTTTCATGAGAACTAAAAACAAAAGCACAAGAGAAACCTCAAATGGGACAATAAACTTTTACATTGTAAAGAAAGGGTGAAATCCACTCATAATGGTAACAATTGTACAGACATGTCTGTTAGATAGGCAGTGATAAATGCTGGCCTCTTGCTCGATGGGACTCTACACGTTTTTCCTTGTCCTCCTGGCATTTTGAATAGTGGGGCACGATGATGACATCCTTGGGAAATCACAGGGGCTCCGACAAACCTGAGTGAAATCCACCCTATGATTTTTGTACAGTATTGTAGGATCCCTCATGCTTCCTTAGGGGTCTGATACTGGACTCATTTGGATGGTGGTTTAAATATACTCTTATCTATATATTCAGGATAATACACTGGCGACACACTTTATTCGAGCTCGGCTAGTCCCACGAATTCGGGTATACCCGGGTGTATTGAGGTTTGTGACTGTTTTCTGCCCGAGTATATTGGGTTATTTTCTAGGCAGGGATTGAAGCATTTTATTCCCGCTGGCTGCAATACTGCACAGTATATATATATATACTGCATTACAATTCATGAATTTATGCCATCTTGTAGACACGCGAAGCATTGCAGCCTATTAAATCCTAATCATTATAATTTAACAAATCAGCCGCCCATCAGCCAGGCATGAACCCAGGCTGGGAAGGCAAACGCAACGGGGCTTGTCAGAGGTGAGGAGCGGCGCATTCCAGGTATCTGCCAGGTACATACCGGGTATTTGCTCGAATAAAGTGTGTCGGTGCAGTATGTCCATGGTTTTGTAAAATAAATGAACGAGTCCAGCATAGAAGTATGTGGCTCAACCTTCCAAATAAAATGGAACATATCAGCAAGCATATAACTTCACAAATAAATTAAAAGAAAAAAAAATTAAATAAAGGAATAGGGAAATCAAATAAAAAAGCATAATAGAGATAAAACAAATATATAATGTAAAATGTACCTTCAAAAATAATTGTACACATTTCCATGTGAATATAAAAGTGACATTCATATATAATGATTCAGAAGTAATGAGAACTAAAAGATATATCTAAAATACAAAGAAGTAGTAATACATGTGGACTGGTCCATACAGTATCTTTATTAAGACCTTAAAGTGACATGGTTTGTAGTTCAAATATTTTTGTAGTTAAATATCCAGCATGTTTCTCTGTCTGAGTTTCACGAACCTATCACTTTCTCTTGTATCAGATATTATTCTATAGCTTTCAATTTAAATAGAAATGTAATTTCATATACTGTAGATAGAAAATATATTGGAGTATCTGTATCTGGTTTCACTATAATAATTTCAACAACAAAAACCTTTCCTCCAAAATGTTAAACAATTGTCCCATAAATTATCTTACTGTAGTTTAGGAAATTCCAATAATGTAGATTTGTGTGTTACACAGCCTACAATTCAACATAGTGTCAAAAAAAGAAAATTAACTTTTTATTCATTGCAGTCTCAAAGAGATGAAATGAACATATTGTATAAATAGGTCAAATATTTTTTTTGACTTAATGTATGATAGTGACTGTAAATGTACAGTAACCATAATTTAGTTTGAAAGAAAAACAGTTTTTGAAGCCTCATACAGTAGGTGTAGCGGGGTACCCCTTGGCTACTAAATCTACCCACTGGGCTGGCAGTAAACCCTGGTAATCACAGGTCTGCCAGTAGTTATTATGGGTTTTCTCCCATCATCCTTGGTGCTGTGCTTGCGTGACAGCAGGGGGTGGCAAATCCTGTAGTGGCTGGGCCAATGGGATGCCCGCCCTCTGGCTGTTCTTAAGGGCAGGACCGCCCTTAAATTTAGTTGGCTGTTGTCCTTCCCCATGAGGAAGGCAGGTCATGTCTGGGAGCCTGAGATTGGGGCCTTCCCATGTGCTCTGCCCTTCTGGGAAGAGTAGAGTGACTAAACCTCTACCTCCGCTAGGGAGGTGGGGAAGTGCTAGGACGGCTGCGGGTGCCCTAGGCCCGTAGTGAAGGTCCAGGGACTATCTCCGGTGATACCTGAGAGCTGATATATGAGACTGTGATCCGGAAGGTGACTGCTGAGTACCTGTACCTTACTGCACTGAGAGTAGTAATAAACCGTTCCTGTTTGGCAATATACGTCCTGTGTGGTGTGTGATCTAACTGGGGGGAGAGTCACGATTCTACCATTGGAGATCGCCTCCATATCCCTGGAGCCTACGTCAGATGGAGGCTCTGCACTGCTAAGTATATCGTGGGGTATGGACCCCTGAAGCCTGTTCCTGAAGTCCCAACGATACCGCGGACGACTCGGCCCTCCTATTACCAGCAGGTATGCACGACAAACACCCAGTAATGGCCCCAATCTGTGATTGCGGGGGAAGGGGGGGAACACCATTACATAGGGATAACCCAAATATTGCCATTACACAGGCACACGAAGGAGAGGGTATTACTGTATGTGCCCAAGACACACTTGAAAATGAGAGGCCACTCTCAATTTATTACTTACTGGTGTAACATTTTTATTAAAAGAAAAAGTATTGTTAACAAAAACAGAACAGACTTTCACAGAGACAATCACAGGGGTAGATCATCACAAGTGCGACATTTTTTAGCGTAATGTTATTGTCATTCTATGTACTGTGACATAGTCCCAGGATAGTGGGCAGCTATCTGTCTGATTTATAGAAGAAAGTGCAGACAGTGTGGATGTTATCCGCCCCACAGATTTAGTCACTAATGCTGGTGGATAGGAAATCCATACCAAACTTTACAATGGTTTTGGTTTCCCTCACCTGCTCTCCTAATAGAGGAACAGGAATATATTGCAGTTAGGTTTGCTGCTTCTCTCTCTTAGAGCCTGGAGGCTTGGAGGAAACTGCTGCTCCCCAGGATCCAGTTCGGGGTAGATGGCCCCCTCACGTATTGCAGCACCCGAGAATGTATTGGGACGCTGTCCCCATCTGACAGTTAAGGACTCAATGTCATATCTGTGTAGCCCTGGGTAGTTTGGGGGCTTTAGTTCTTTCTCCTCCTGTGCATTTATCCCTGGTAAGGGTAGGTTTGCCAGGAGTAATCATGGGTTTTCCTCACATACCTATGCTGTGCAGTGAGGTAGTGAAGATAGTGTCATCAGGCTCTGTGTCCAATTACAGTGACACAGGGGTGGTGCCTATTTGGAACTACTTATTGCATATCATTTCCTGAATTTAGCAGTTCCTCTCCACCCTTGAGAGAGGTTAGTCTATCAGAGCAAGCTGCCTGGGCCCTGGCAGGCTTTGTGGCCCTCCCTCTGGGATCGGTGAGGGAGACTATTCCTTTTACTCCACCATGGAGTAAGAGAAGTGCAAGGACAGCTTCTAGGGCCCTGTCTAGGAGTGGTGTCCAGGGACTTAGGGACTTCCTTCGGGTGACTACCCAATGCTGAGCGGCTGAGTGACCAGGCTGCATGATGGGCAGTCTGCCTGTGGAGGAAATAAAGTATATCTTTGCTAAAGAAACCTTCTCGCCTGAGCCAGGAATCATTCAGGGAGAAGTTGCACAAAGAGGTTCTCCTTCAGAGATTCCTCCCTACCACGCTGGTGATCTTTTGGAGATGGAGGCGCTGTACCACGAGTGAGTATGACTCAGCCATACCTCGAAAGCCAGTCCTGATGACATCCCCCAGGGGGGGAAACAAGGTTACATCTGCGTATTATTTAAAATTGGTAACTGTCTTAACCAGCCAACATTGCAGATAGGGATATGCATGTGAGTTAGTGTTTCTTTTTTAGATTTCTTCTGTTTCTTAAAGAGACAGTGTTTAAAATGTTTATTGTCACTAATGGAAAAATAAACCACTGAAGGTTGAGGGCTGAGTGCCCCTTGTGTGTATACACGTGCTTGTCCCCATTTTCTACAAATTAAATCCTAGAAGACTGTGAGCCTCATGCAGTAAAGTCCGATAGAAATTATCGGCAGGGTTTTGAAATCGCCATTTTTTGCCTTGTAGCTGGTATGCAGAAAGGCCCAAATACCAGTGAGAGCAACATTTCCAAACATGGTGAGTTGCCGGAGGTGATAGGACCTGCCCTCCGATAAGGGCTCACCCGGCGAGTTCTATCTGCTGCAGAGAGAGATACGCCTCTCTCTGCGAAAATCTCGCCGTAAATAAAAATATTTTTACATTTAAATTTTATTACTGTGTATTGTAGCAGGGGGTCTCTGGAGCAGAACCGCATTGGTTTCAGGTCTGGGGACCCCCTACTTCTCGAGATACAGGCCCCGTTATGGGGTGCTGGTATCTCCTATGCATGGAAATGCCCCGATCACGTGACGCAAGACATTTACATGGTGGAGAAACGTGCTCATCTACAATAGTATTAACATTTAAATGTAAAAATATTTAGTAAGCACTAATACACAACCCACCCCCTGTGCCCCCCATAAAACCATGATTTATTTATTTTACACAAACGATTAATAGCACAGGCCGACGGGGGTCCGCGGGTGGTCCTCACAGTTGTCTTTAGGCCCCACAGTGCACCCCAGGGAGTACCCACAGTGCCTGGGGGCCTGCGGGTGGTCCCCGCTAGGCTCCGTGGTCCTCCAGGTGGTCCCCGCTGGCCCCAATGGTGTCCACGGGTGGTGTCCACGGGTGTCTGGGGGCCCTCGGGTAGTTCCACGAGAATCTGGGGGCCCTCGGGTAGTTCCGACGGGTGTCTTGCGCCCTCGGGTAGTCCCTGCAGGTCGGTGGGGCCACCACAGCTGTGGGGCCCCTGGTTCTTACCCGCAGGTGTCCTCCGTAGGTCCTCAGGTGGTACCCGTGGGCATCCGTGGGTCCTCGGTTGGGCTCTGTGGGCATCTGGGGGTCCTCAGGTGGTCCCCGTGGGTCCCTGCAAGCTTGCGGTAGCAATCCTGTATGTCAAAAAATAAAACATGGCCTACATTTCAATCAATAATATTCCCCCCCTGCCCCCCAAACAGATATGGATAAGAGATTATTTGCCCATTAATTAATCACAACATTAGCCAGCATAAATAAAGTAAATAAAACAGTTCTACTTACCCCTGGCAATATGAAGGGCATTCTCGTCAGCATACTGCAGGTCCATGTCCTCCATTGCCAATAAAATACATAGCAGAATACATTCTAATGTCCCCTAGCCCTTAATCACCTTAGAGGTTAATAACCGCTATATAATTAAGGGGTTAACCCACCCTGCCCTGCTACCCACCCGGGAGGTCTAACCAACCACACTGGACCCACTATACCCACCCTGTACCCGTTGTTTTTTATAGTAGTACATCATACCCATATAATATGGCATGATAAGCCAATATAACACTCAATGGGCACTTAATCAAAATACATTATTGCCAAAAGACACAATAGAAAACATTCCAAAACACTGAAACACCCCAATTCACTAAATAAAAACACTAGCCAAGAAATGCAATTAATCCAAGCACTAACCAGCACAACAATTAATTAATTCAACCATTAACCAACAAAGCAATTAATTAATAAAAAAACTCGGCAACAGAACCATTAAAAGCAGCACCAAACGCAAGACATTATTAATTAAAAACGAAAATCAATCGCAATTTTTTTTAAATTAATGAAGCAAAATCACAAACAATTACATCCACATAATAAACACACATAGAAAAAAATCACACTCAGTACAAAGCAAGCAATTAAAAAAAATTATTGGCCTAATAATGTATTGATCTGTACCCTAAAGGGATACAGATTAATACATTATCAATCAATGTGCAATAATAATAAAAAAAAAAAAATACACATCCAATCGAAAAACCTATAAAAAAAAAAAAATACATTTACAAACATTCAATATTTTATTAACCTTTAGAAGCGTTGGCCCTCCGGCGTGTTCCCTCCTCTCTTACACAAAGTACCGCTGCTGCCCCAGCTCCCCTTGTCACTCGTGCGCGCAACCCTGCTCCTGTTACAGAACGCGCGCACACGTGCTCCTCTTACGCGGCCACCACAGAGCCTGGCTCCGCCCCTCCGACAGACCGCGCCTCCTCCATGCGTGGTGTGCATGCGCCATGCCGGACAATGAGTGAAGCCCTAATGAGCCCTTGTCTCCTGTGACATATCCTGTTCTACGCTGGGGCCCTGCCCCCGCTCCGCCCCCTGTACTATTGGCTTCCTTCCTGTATAAATATCCTGCTAGTGCTCAGTTGCATTGCTGAGCATAACTAAGTGTAGCCTTTGTGTGTATCTTGTGCGTGAAGCCTCTACAGTGTGTTTTCCAGAGTTAACCTTTTGTGTATCGACCTGTCTTGTTTGCGGCCCCTCTCTGGCTTTCTGATCCCGGCTTGCCCTCGACGGCTTATTCTATAACCCGGACTCTTCAAATATCACTGTATTAACCCTCTCTCTCCTGCCCAGACCCGGCAACGCTAACCTCCACCTTCCGGGCACGCTCCCGCTGCTGTGGGAGTGTGGCTCTAAACCTTCCCACCTCAGTACCGGGGTCTTGTCCTGTTTGTGGGTTCATGCAAACGTTACACCGGGGAATCAGGAAGCTCATGTACTGCGAAGGCCTCAAACTGCATCCGATGCCATCCGCCATAAAGATCCAGATCAGCTACCCCAATTTTTCTTTCTTTTATCTTCAATCCGCTTCTTCTATCTACTTCTGTAATTATTTCTTTATTTTCTATATCTTCTGTCTTCATCTTTCAATCCAAAAAAACCCATGGTAGATCCCAACTGATGTTGTCTCATCGTCTTCTGGCTCAAATGAGGCATCACGGCCTTAAATAAGGCTTGTGATGTCACATTTGGGTGGGAACTGGTTCAACAGCCATCTGATTGTGCCAAAACTTTGTGCCAATTAAATTTTTTTTATGACGTAATTTAAAGGGAATGATGCCAGCCAATCAGAATGGCTGTGCTTCATTTCCCTTTAACATGACATCACTAATTCCAAGATGGCTGGCGTCCCATGGTATTTCAGCCAATCAGATCGTGATCAAGGCCTGATTTTGTCCAAGTGCCGTTTCCCTGCTCATCGCTGCGTCTCCCCACTTTCTTGCCAACTTTTTGTGGCGGGACGATTTGTAGGTCAGGGCTACTAGAATACAGCGGGTTTGAAAAGTGGACGATGAGTGGCGAAAAATGGCTTATCGTTGCGCATTTTTTGGGGGGGGGAAATGGCGATTTTTGCTCTTATCGCCAGCTTATTGGGGCTTACTGAATTGCAGTAGGCTTTTTTGGTGAGAAGCTGGCAATAAATGGCTTACCGCTGCTTACTGCATGAGGCCTTGTGTCGGGAAGAGCCTGGGCAAACGGCAACACTACATAAAGGGAGCTATTTGCCACAGTACTAATATCTGTATAGCAGTGTCTTTCCACCATTTCCCCGGTCCCCTCGCTTACTCCCGCTACAGCGGGGGACCTTGCTGTCAGTCAGAGAGGTTGAGGCGGTGGCTAGAGATGCGAGCCGGTCGCCAGGAGCTTTGCGGTGCATCCGGCTAGTGGGGGCCACCATCTTGAATTACATGCGCATGCGCAGAACGATTCCATGCGTGGCGGACATTAGAGCGCTTCGCGCATGCGCAGAAGGGAACACCGCAGCGGCCATTACCCATAGAGGTCCGCAAGGGAACTACAACCCCCATGATGCCCAGGGGAATTGCACCACCTGATCTGCGGCAGCCAATAGTGCTACATTTTCCCCTGCAGGGGGAGATTGATACATTTGGCATGTCTGGGAACACGCCAGTCGGAAGAAGGACCTCTGAGGAGCAGGTAGTGTCCAGTGAGCAGTGCTTCCCTGGACTAGGCCAGATCTCCCCCCTTAGGCCCCGACTCACTGTAGCTTGTGGCTGCTATAGGGAAAGCCCATAGTCAGAGACCTTTTCCCAGTAGTGGCATATAGTCAGGAACCGCCACAGTGAGACGCCATGCGGTGACTGCGGCCAGTGGTCAGGGACCAGACCAGATACGCGGTAAAGACGGTAGGGTGATATTATCCACACCGGAATTCACCCCCATGCGGAGGCAGACGCCATTCGTGGATGACAACATTGGATCAGATGCATCCTCTTTGTTATTCTGCAACACTGGGGTGCTGGAGCCCCGGGCAGGTACCTAACCAAGTGCACTAACACTCCATGGGATAGCACTATCACCAACACTTTGGGTGAGTCTTGACATTGGGAATTGACATCAGGGAATTGGTGCCTGGCACCCAATGTACTCTGGGGACACTCGCTGTTGATTTCAGGTTGGGGTTTATATTACTGTGTGGTACAGGTTACCAATATTATTGTGTGTAGTAAAGGTTGTTAGCATATATCTGTGTGCGTGCATCATTAGTATTGTTCCTGTAAAAGGATTATCCCACGCCGTCGGGATCCCTTGAAGGTGGAGGCGCTGTCATCCGACTAATCAGGTACACACCAGGCTCTTTGCGGCAGAGGTTCAGGCCTTCTGTGAGCCACAGGTAATGCGCCAAACACACAGTAGCCACCACATCTTCCATAAACAGAAAAAGGATCTGGGGTCCAACCGCTCCAAAAAAGTTGAGTACTCACCAGCAAAGAGGTTAAAATAAGTTACTTTATTAAACTGCATAAAAATAAAAAAACGAACAGCACAGACACTCTCCTACGCGTTTCACGCCCACTGTGGCGCCACAGAGAGTGTCTGTGCTGTTCGTTTTTTGATTTTTATGTAGTTTAATAAAGTAACTTATTTTAACCTCTTTGCTGGTGAGTACTCAACTTTTTTGGAGTGGTTGGACCCCGGATCCTTTTTCTGTTTGTCGTTACGTGTGAGGATCAGTGTCCACCACCGGATGCGGAAGCAGCTGCAGATCTCACAGTGGGAGACGCTCTCAACAGTACAGCGTCAAGACTGGAGCCAGACCGGGAGAGAAGTAGAGCGGTGGCCCTTGTGAGTCGCGTGGACTCCACACCGGGCCTGACCGGGCCAGGGCTTGGGACTGAGTGAGTACTTTTAGTCCCTTATACTAATAGCCCTCTCTCGCAACACCCGAGTATCGTGCTTTTATTACCAGCCTTTACCCCCATATAACGGTGTCAGCTCCCATTATTGCCCTGCTTGGCTTTTATCATATATGCACACTTGCTCTTGGAGCTTATACACGGTTGTTGTTTTTCTGTTCTACCACATCTTCCATAGGTGGGTGGGGGGGAAAGTGAGCTACATCTGTTATGCATATACCCCAAAGGTGATTTGTGTTACGATACTCTCGTGTTACCGCACAAGAATATCGCATAAATTTTAACATAAGTTTTGCTTACTCAAATGCAAATCATGAGCAGTTTAACTAACACGGAGATCCTCAGAGTTCATGTGTGTGCATCATAAGAACACTGCCATATTGAAGACCTTCCAAAAGATGGCACTGAAACATCCAGACCATGATTATCATTAAGTTTTTTCTGGGAATAGCCTTAAAGAGTATAGGACTTATCCATTTCATTACAAAAAGTTACATGTGTAAGATATGCAGTATATTAGGGATCATATAAATGTCTGAAACACATCATAAACTGTACCGGCATACCCCGGTTTAAGGACACTCACTTTAAGTACACTCGTGAGTAAGGACATATCGCTCAATAGGCAAACGGCAGCTCACGCATGCGCCTGTCAGCACATCCTGAACAGCAATACCGGCTCCCTACCTGTACCGAAGCTGTGCGCAAGCGGGGAGACTATAGAGCCTGTTACACATGCGTTATTTACATCAGTTATGCATGTGTATAACGATTGCCGTACAGTACATGCATTGATAAGTGGAAAAAAGATAGTGCTTCACTTTAAGTACATTTTCGCTTTACATACATGCTCCGGTCCCATTGTGTACGTTAATGCGGGGTATGCCTGTATAATGTTTTTTAGTGATTAAAGATATGTTTGTGTGAACTAATATGTGTAATAATTACTCTGTTAAGTATGGGTGTACAATAATGTACATCTATACATACCTCAACAATATTAATTAATATTACGTTTTTATTCATGTACAATTAAAATAAATAAAGGAAACTATAAATAATGGAAAACTTAATAAGTGGTAAAATATTACATTTCTCAAGATTTGCATTAGCATTTGGTAATGGACGATTAATGTGTTTTTAGTGCATGTGTTAATAACGCGCTTTAAAGTTCGACCAATGCACATGCAAAATGTGCAGAGTATGAATGATGCGCCTCTGAGACTTGAAAATCTCAGTTAATAGTGATGCTACTTACTGTATATGACTGGACGTTATTTATTCATCTCATTCAAACTGAATGGGACTGCCAGGGACCCCTGCTGTGTTAATCCTATGGGTCATTAGTCAATGCAGAAATGCCTTAAACTTGCCTCAATCTAGCCAGGTTACACCCAGCACATACCCAGAATTTAATCGGGCTAGTTTAAGGCAAGCTTTAGAATACTCGTGGTCTCGTCTGTAATAGTAACACACTCTGCAGGCCTCGCATCTCATGCAGGCCTCACACAGCCTTACCCCCACACAATGTCCCACTGTCCAACCACCTTGTCCACATCCTGGTGAGGTTTTCCCCAATATATTGAGGTGCCTTGGGCACCCAAACACCCAGTGTCCATAGGAGGCACAACCGACTCCAATTGTGCGATAGCGCTACTCACAGAACGTGTGTGATTTGTTGGTGCACTTGATGAGTTGGATACCTGCCGGGAGCTCCAGCCCCCGGGTACCACCGGCCATTGATAAGCAGTCTGTCCCACGTGGTCATCGTCCGCCTCTATGTTGGGTGGACTCTCGCTGGAGTGTCCCACCATGAAGAGAGACCTTGCCTTATGGTGGTGGTCTGGTCCCAGACCACAGGCCACAAGAACAACGCAGCATCTTGACTTTGTCCCTGTCACGTTTGTGCTCCTATACACAAGTGCAGGGAAAGGGAAGGACCCGTTAGTGAGGTGGGGAGGCCACAGGGGAAACGAAGGGAGTGAGTTGCCACACAGCTGGGGATCGGCGCACATAGTCACGTGACCGCGCCACGCGCAGGATAATGCGTGACGCGTCCGGAGGTGCGGTGCCTGGCTCAGAGACACGACTGATCCAGCTGCATGTGCGTGCATGCTCTGACAGCAGAGCAAGAGAGCGCGCGTTATCAGGCACCAATGCGGGGGTTGTGGGAAGCCACAAGAAAGGAGCAGGGGAGGTAGAGACCAGAGCACAAGGTATCCTTAAAGACACAGGATCTTGACTCGCAGCTGGAGGGCGGCAATCAGAAGTAAACAGGTAAGGAAGGAACACGCCGCAGGGGGCGTGTTCCGCACATCGTTACAGTCCCTGACACTATAATACTAAATGGGGCAATGTCCCTATCTAAGGGCTTGTCCCTGAAGCATCCACAAACTAAGTGGGGACTTAGGGCTTATGTGGGACCTTAGGGGGGAAACTAGGCCTAGTTCCCTGGACACTACCTGCTCTGTCTCTGCTCCCCTTCCGACTGGCGTAGCTCTAAGATTAGTGCCAAACCTAACCACTAACTGGCCGTGATCCTGGCAGTCCTAATGGCTGTTCGCGCCCATGTGACCGCAGCCCAGGAGGCTGCTGGGAATTGTAGTTCCCCTGCGGAGCTACTACCTAACATGGCCACCACTTGGGCCACACTGCGTATGCGCCCGGCGCTTTTAATGGACGCCGCACTCTTAAGTTGTGACGCGCATGCGCGAACCTAAAACTGCGCATGTGCAGGGAGTAGCAACATGACCGATGTCTGTGCCGAGGAGCTCCGGCGACTGGATCTTCCCTCTACCAGCCCGTGGCTCCCTGTACTCGCCGGTGGTTCCCCCGCTCATAGCGGAGGTAAGCAGGGAACCAAGGTGGGGACCAGGCTATATTCTCCCGCTGGTGAAGAAACCAACATCCCCACTTGGGAACGATATAACCACAATACAAATTAAATAATGAAAATGCAATAATTTCATATAACTTAACACAATGCATAACTTTACACAATGTTACACAATTCTGTCAGCACCCGTGGCTCTATGCATTTTGCTGAGCTTGTCAGCATTTAGTTAGCCGCAGAACGGTATCGACTATTTGTTTTTGATATATATATATACACCATATACAGTATATAAAACGGTATCGACTATTTGTTTTTTATATATATATACACCGTGTATATGAAACGGAAATAGCCGTGTTAGTCCAGTTGCGATAGTGCAGAATAAATACGTTTTTCAGTATTAGATGATACCTTTTTTATTTGGACTTACAATTTATGTCATAGGACAAGCTTTCGAGAGTTTTCCTCTCTTCTTCAGGTCAGCAATACTGACATACAGTACAAAGGTTTCTATGACTTAGAAAGGGATTGGAAAAGAAAAAAAAGGAAGAATAAAAAATTCCGGGCACTGGAAGGATGTTAAAACTGAGATAAGGAAGGTGAGAATTAGGGATGGGGGGGCTGTACATCCACAGAAGCACAGAGGGGGAAGAGGATGCTGGGAGGGGGTGATGGTGGTGGGGGGATGTATGGGATGGCACAATGGCAGGGAGGACCATTACAACAAATTATGATAGTGTGTCAGAAACCCCATGTCGGCAGCCTATAGGGAACCATGTTAAAAATGGTTTTGAAGCAAAACATGGCACTGTGTGCTCATTTACATGTCATTTCCCAGAATCCCTTGCTACAGTGGAAGTGCTGTGTGCTGGGTGATAATGGTGAAAGGCGGGGTTGCAGACCTGTCTAAGACATGCAGATGAGCATACAGTAATATTTCCATATATATATATATATATATATATATATATATATATACTTTTATTGATGGGAAATTATTTAAACCACCAACCCTATAACTCCAGTATTGGACCGCTGAGGAAGTAGGATGGACCATACATGCCGCGTAAGATGACTTGTTCAAGTCTTTGAGAGTCCTTGTTATTTCCTAGTGATGTCAGCATTGCACCAGCCACAATATTAAGGATGATGAGAGGACAGGGAATGGGGGAAGCAGAGACAGAAGCTAATATTTATCACCATCAATCTACCTGGAATGCCTATACCATTGTGAGTGGATTTTCATTTTTTCTTAACACGCTATTTCTGTTTAATGCATTTCCTTTACAAATCATTACATAATAATTGCAATACTGGAGGGTATCTTGCAATTTTTTCAGATCTTTGGATGGTGAAAGTACATTTTAAAGGAAGCTGTAATACTTACCAGTGGACTGACCTACCATATCAACTCCATAACCCTTTCAGAGAGTCTCCTTATTAACAGTTTTTACCACACCATAAAAATATTTTATTTATGCATAAAAAAAGTTTAATTTAATTTTTGTATTCTTTTTACAAATGAATAACTTGAGATATTGTGTAATGTGCACACTTGGTGCATTTATATTGGTCATGTAAATATTGCCAACACTTTCACAAATATACAAATATACCAGTTTATTGAAAGGTTCGCAAAGGGAACTGCATTATAGTCATACATCTCCATTTGGGACCATTTATAAATACCCCCTTAGACTCCCTTGTACAAAATTTTCAGCTTACTTCAACCTATTGACTTTGTTACCAATCGCATCAACGGCTTTATACTACAATACATTGATTATAACAAATTCTGCTATAAAATTATAATATTATATTTTTATGTGGTATGTACTAACAACATAGAAGTCATAATAACAAGATTTTTATAATGATTACAATTCTATTTATTTAAATTTGTACCAAATAAATTATTATAACTTTGTATTTAATTATTCTTCACCTTTACCCTTTCATCATCTTTTTATTCAAAAGTATGTAACCTCTGGAGGGGTTGCAGTCTATTGTTCCGTGTTTAAATGTACAGTAGCAATTGTTTCCAAATCCTTTCCTCAAGAAACCCCAATAAATCATGTTTGGGGAATAACTAATATATGACCAAGTCCACTTTTGCACCTAACTTACATGGGAATTTGTGATTTTGTGGTTAGCATTTAAACATGGATTAGCAGGGGTGAACAAGGAGAAGTTTGAGAAACACTTTGTAACACATTTCCCTCTAGATCAGGGCTCTTCAACTTGCAGTCCATAAACCAAATGCTGTCTCGAAGGGCCCTGGAGAGTTCATCAAACTGTCCGCTTATACTAAATTCATTATAGTTACTCATGCAGCGACAGTCTTGTGAAAAAAAAAAAGTACACCCTCTTTGAATTCCATGGTTTTACATATCAGGACATAATAACAATCATCTGTTCCTTAGCAGGTCTTAAAATTAGGTAAATACAAACTCAGATGAACAACTACACATGACATATTACACTGTGTCATGATTTATTTAACAAAAATAAAGCCAAAATGGAGAAGCTATATGTGAAAAACTAAGTACATCCTTATTGCTTCCATAGGAATTAAGATGCTAAGTAGCAGACAGGTGCTGCTAATCAAATGCCTTGATTAATTGATCATAAGCAAGTGTTACCACCTCTATAAAAGCCTAGGTTTTAGCAGTTTGCTGGTATGGAGCATTCAGGTGTGTGTTAACACAATGCCAAGGAGGAAAGACATCAGCAAGGATCTTAGAGAAGCAATTGTTGCTGCCCATCAATCTGGGAAGGGTTATAAGGCCATTTCCTAACAATTTAAAGTCCATAATTTTACAGTGAGAAAGATTATTCAAAAGTGGAAAACATTCAAAACAGTTGCCAATCTTCCCAGGAGTTGACATCCCAGCAAATTCACCCCAAGGTCAGACCGTGCAATGCTCAGAAAAATTGCAAAATACCCAAGAGTTATATCTCAGACTCTACAGGTCTCAGTTAGCATGTTAAATGTTAAAGTTCGTGACAGTACAATTAGAAAAAGACTGAACAAGTATGGTTTGTATGGAAGGGTTGCCAGGAGAAAACCTCTTCTCTCTAAAAAGAACATGGCAGCATGGCTTAGGTTTGCAAAGTTGCATCTGAATAAACCACAAGACTTCTGGAACAATGTCCTTTGGACAGACGAGACCAAAGTGGAGATGTTTGGCCATAATGCACAGCGCCACGTTTGGCGAAAACCAAACACAGCATATCAGCACAAACACCACATACCAACTGTCAAGCACGGTGGTGGAGGGGTGGTAATTTGGGCTTGTTTTTGCAGCCACAGGACCTGGGAAACATGCAGTCATTGAGTCGACCATGAACTCCTCTGTATACCAAAGTATTCTAGAGTCAAATGTGAGGCCATCTGTTTGACAGCTATAGCTTGGCCGAAATTGGGTCATGCAACAGGACAATGATCCCAGGCGCACCAGCAAATCTACAACAGAATGGCTGAAAAAGAAAAGAATCAAGGTGTTGCAATGGCCCAGTCAAAGTCCAGACCTCAACCCGATTGAAATGCTGTGGCTGGACCTTAAGAGAGCTGTGCATAAACAAATGCCCACAAACCTCAATGAACTGAATCAACGTTGTAAAGAAGAATGGGCCAAAATTCCTCCACAACGATGTGAGAGACTGATAAAGTCATACAGAAAAAGATTACTTCAAGTTATTGCTGCTAAAGGTGGTTCTACAAGCTATTAAATCATAAGGTGTACTTAGTTTTTCACACATGACTTCTCCATTTTGTCTTTATTTTTGTTAGATAAATCCTGACACGGTGTAATATGTCACGTGTTGTTGTTCATCTGAGGTTGTAGTTACCTATTTTTAAGACCTGCTAAGGAACAGATGATTGTTATTATGTCCTGATATATAAAACCATGGAATTAAAAGAGGGTGTACTTTCTTTTTCACATGACAGTAAGTGCAATTTTTCACATGAAAACTCATAAAATAGCTAAGGTGATAATATGGCTTACAATATATAGAAGTATGGACATTTCAAAATATAAAATGACCTTGCGGTACACTTCTGGCCCTTTTTTTGTAATCCAAGCCTTTGGAGTATTAATTTTAAAACACTGCTTTAGAGAAGGGGGCAATTGGATTTGAACAACCCAGGAATTTTAATCCATACAAAGTCTATTCATTCTAGGGATCCTAAACCACTGAATTTTTTAACTCAATAGAACAGATTAACAGTAAGATTATAGCTCAACAAGGATGATGAACAAACTAATGATGTATGATTACCATGATCAATCATGATGGTAATTCTTAATTTATCCTGAAAAGGTTACATAAAAAGAGTAGCCAATTTACTCTATGGAAGGTTAAAAATATGAGATTCGTAAACATAATGAATAGTATTACCTGTTTCATACTTTCCTATAGAGACTTTTGTGTAGTACCATTCAACTGTGTACTGAGAAATTTGTAAGCTGTCCATGCCACGTATTGAATCATTCCCCCTCATCCAGGTAAATGTGAGATCTTCTATAGTATAACCCCCTAGAAAGAAAGGTATAACTGTACATTACTGTATAAAATGATAACATTGCTCTAAGATACTATTACAGTACCTGTTGTTGTGGAAAGCAATTTTATCTGAACTGGGCATTAAACTAAATTCCTTAAGTATGTTCTTCTTTTCAGTACGAACTCCAAAATGATTGTACGGATGCAGCAGCCGTTATTCAAATATTTATCTGGGTACATCTTGCGTTACACCACGTGGTGGACCCGAGATGGTCAGTTGCAGACATAATGGCCCATCAGATTAACACAGCAGGTGTCCCTGCTGTGTGAGTCCTTCCGGGGTCTGCCTGCCTTTAATAGACGCGCAGTAAGAGATAGGATGAATCAGTCACTCTAACTGCACACCTATCAGGCGATCGCGGGGGTTTTTATTAAAATTCTAATATTACAGTAATGTAGCAGGGGGTCTCCTGAGTTGAACAAAGTAGATTTCAGCCTTGGGAACCCCCTACTTCTCGAAATACAGGCCCCGTTATAGGGTGCCGGTATCACCATGTTAAAATCCTGTGGGTCACGTGACCGTTGGAATACAATTTAAATGTTAAAATATTTAGTAAGCACCAAAACCCCACCCACCCTGTGCCCCCCCATAGAACCATGATTTATTATTTTACACACAGGATTAATACCACAGGCCGGCGGGGGTCCCCGATAGTCCAGACAGGTGTCCGCAGGCCCCACAGTGCACTCCGGGGGGTACCCACGGGTGTCTGGGGGCCTCCGGGTAGACCCCACTGGGCACCGTGGGCCTGCAGGTGGTTCCCGCTGGCCCCAATGGGGTCCATGGGTGGTTGGGGGTCCCCGGTCATCCCCAAAGGTGTCTGGGGGCTCTCGGGTGGTTCCCACATGGTCTGTGGGCCCCCGTATGGATCCCACGGGTATCTGGGGCTCTTGGGTTATCCCTGTGGGACAGCGGGACCTATTTTCGTTTTTAATTAATGATGGCTTGTGTTGGGTAACGCTTTTAATGGTTGTGTTGCTGATATTTCTTAATAATTAATGTATTTGTTGGTTATTGTTTCAATTGGTAGGGCTTTTTGATTTAAATGTAGGACATGTTTTATTTTTTTTACATACAGGATTGGTACCGCAGGGCTGCGGGGACCTATGGAGACCACCTGAGGACCCCTGGATGCCCATGGGTTCCACTGAAGGACCCCCAGACACCCATGGGTACCACCTGAGGACCCACTGGGGCACCTGCGGAGAATAACCGGGGGGCCCCACAGCTGTGAGGGCCCCACGGACCCGCAGGAACCACCCGAGGGCCCCAGACACCCTTGGGACCCACCGGAGGGCCCGCAGACCCCGTGGGAATCTCCCGATGGCTCCCAGACACCTGTGAAGATGACCCAGGGACCTCCATACATCCGCGGGGACTACCTGGAGGCCCACGGTGCCCAGCATGGACCACCTGGAGGCCCCCAGACACCCATGGGTATCCCCCAGGGTGAACTGTGGGGCCTGCAGACACCCGTCAGGACCACCATGGACCCCCACCGGCCTGTGGTATTAATCCTGTGCGTAAAATAATAAATCATGGTTTTATGGGGGTCACAGGGTGGGTGGGGTATTGGTGCTTACTAAATATTTTTACATTTAAATTACTACTAGTGTAGATGAGCAAGGGGTCTCTGGACCACATTGGTTTCATGTCTGGTGACCCCCTGCTTCCTGAGATACAGGCCCCGGTATGGGGTGCTGGTATCCCTCTGCTTTGTTTACATCTCACGTGGATTTTAACATGGCGGGAATACCCCCTACTTCTCGAGATACAGCCCTGTTATGGGGTGCCAGTATCCCCATGTTAAAATCCTGTGGGTCACGTGACAGTTGGATGTAAAGAAAGCAGAGGGATACCGGCAACCAATAACGGGGCCTGTAACTCGGGAAGTAGGGGGTCCCGAGGCTGAAATCAACTTTGTTTAGCTCTGGAGACCCCCTGCTCACGCACACTATGAATAAAAATAAAATGTAAGCAGCTTTATTACCTTAGCAGCTACCCGCTAAGGTAATGATTTCTTATTTGGAGGGAGGGGGTGTTTGATACTACACTGGCGACACACTTTATTCGAGCTCGGCTAGTCCCACGAATTCGGGTATACCCGGGTGTATTGAGGTTTGTGACTGTTTTCTGCCCGAGTGCATTGAGGTATTTTCCAAGCAGGGATTGAAGCATTTTATACCCGCAGGCTGCAATACTGCACAGTATATATATATATACTGCATTACAATTCATGAATTTATGCCATCTGGTAGACACGCGAAGCATTGCAGCCTATTAAATCCTAATCATTATCATTTAACAGATCAGCCGCCCGTCAGCCAGGCATGAACCCAGGCTGGGAAGGCAAACGCAACGGGGCTTGTCAGAGGTGAGGAGCGGCGCATTCCAGGTATCTGCCAGGTACATACTGGGTATTTGCTCGAATAAAGTGTGTCGGTGCAGTAGTGTGAGGGAGCAGGGGGTCTTCTGAGTTGAACAAAGTTGATTTCAGCCTCGTGGACCCCCTACTTCACGAGATACAGGCCCCGTTATTGGTTGCCGGTATCCCTCTGCTTTGTTTACATCCAACAGTCACGTGACCCACAGGATTTTAACATGGTGATACCGGCACCCCATAACAGGGCCTATATCTCGAGAAGTAGGGGGTCCCCAAGGCTGTAATCAACTTTGTTCAACTTAGAAGACCCCCTGCTACATTACATGTTAGAATTTTAATAAAACCATCGCGATCACCTGTGAGAGGCGCGCAATTAGAGTGACTGATTCAGCCTATCTCTTACTGCGTGTCTATTACAGGCAGGCAGACTCCGGTAGGACTCACACAGCAGGGACCCCTGCATGTATTAATCCGATTGGCCAATAGTCTGCCCCAGCAAAACTAGTGAGGATCACGGCATATCTCGAAATTCCATTTCGAGATTTGTTTGAACAATGGCCGCTGCATCTGTAAATATGTGTTTCCTCCAAATTTCTCCCAATGAAGGCATGAACATAATCAAAGGACAAAGCAGGAGAAAGGGAAGATAAAATGTATTGTGGGGTACTTTAGCAGGGAAGGTCTTACTCAAAAGACACTTTAAATGTCACTTATTTATGATTGAAAAAGATGTTACAAAGATGTAATCCTTTAAGTATGATATCGCCATTAGTTAGTCAATGCAGAAAGCAGGAAAGCACCTTTAAATTTTAAATATTTGTTTTGTAAGACACAAGATAACTCTTACTTAACTCTGGCACCACCTACATGATGTTGGCAGCAGAACTAGTGCTCAATGAACTCGACACACTGAATTATGTGAGCGGAGGAGGAAGAAACTAGACCCATTGGATTCATCCAGGGATGCATGATTAGCAGGAAAATGCATTAAATGGACTGCAGCAGGTAAACTTAATCTTAGACCACAATTATACAGGACGCATCAAAGCCATCTACAGTAGAATAAGTAAGTGTCTAGATAGGACAGAAACTGGAAAAATTATTAAGAGCTTCCTGGGAATTGTGGGAGACTTGGTCAGTGTGGCTGATTATATAGTCTAAACCCAGGGTGGGCAACCCTTTCGCCATTCGCCACTTGTGGCGAATTGGGAGTCAAAGTGTGGCGAATTGAGTAACCACAATATAAGGGCCGCCCTCCCCGATCAGCCTGCTCTCCCCCCTCCCCGATCAGCCCGCTCTCCCCCCTCCCTGATCAGCACGCTCTCCCCCCTCCCCGATCAGCCCGCTCTCCCCCCTCCCCGATCAGCCTGCTCTCCCCCCTCCCCGATCAGCCCGCTCTCCCCCCAAACCCCCCACCCCGATCAGCCCACTCTCCCCCCTCCCTGATCAGCCCACTCTCCCCCCTCCCCGATCAGCCCGCTCAGAGAACTGCAGGCAGCAGCGCGCTCTAGCATTGAGGCACTTCTGTGCCTGCTAGAGCGCGCGTGCAGTCCTGCCTTCTCTGACGCCTCCTTCGAGCAAACCGAGGTAGAGAGGGAGGGGTTGTCATTGGAGGTGCAGGGGGGGTGTCATTGGAGGTGCAGGGGGGGGTTGTCATTGGAGGTGCAGGGGGGGTGTCATTGGAGGTGCAGGGGGGGTGTCATTGGAGGTGCAGGGGGGGTGTCATTGGAGGTGCAGGGGTGGTGTCATTGGAGGTGCAGGGGGGGTGTCATTGGAGGTGCAGGGGGGGTGTCATTGGAGGTGCAGGGGGGGTGTCATTGGAGATGCGGGGGGTGAGTCATTGGAGGTGCAGGGGGGGGTGAGTCATTGGAGGTGCAGGGGGGGGTCATTGGAGGTGCAGGGGGGGTCATTGGAGGTGCAGGGGGGGTCATTGGAGGTAGGAGGGTGATTGGAGGTAGGGGGGGTGATGATGCGAGGTGCACGGGGGAGAGTGATGCGAGGTGCACGGGGGGAGAGTAATGCGAGGTGCACGGGGGGAGAGTGATGCGAGGTGCACGGGGGGAGAGTGATGCGAGGTGCATGGGGGGAGAGTGATGCGAGGTGCACGGGGGGAGAGTGATGCGAGGTCACGGGGGAGAGTGATGCGAGGTGCATGGGGGGAGAGTGATGCGAGGTGCACGGGGGGTGGGATGTCTGTGGTGTGCAGGGGTTATTGTGTGCTTGATGTGGAGAGGGAGTATTATGTGTGTGGGTTAGGAGGAGAGATGGGGGTATGAGATATAGGTGGGGGAGTATCGCAAAGGTTGATAGTGAGGGGTGCTGGGGGAGATATATGAGGATGATGATGGTGATGATGATGAGAGGTGCTGGAGGAGAGATGATGATGATGATGATGATGATGATGATGATGATGATGATGATGATGATGATGATGATTTTTCCCGCGCGAGCCAAATTTTTTTTCCTTGGAGCAGTTCGGCCCTTCTCGCTTTACGAGTTGTGCAGGCCTGCCTTACTTGGTAGGGAAGGAGTGCACTCTGGCTGTGCAGCATGCTCCCCTTCCTCCCAGCCCACTTCAGTGGTGTGATGCACTTCCTCCCCTCCAGCACCAGAAGTTGATGCGCTGACACGCTCCTCCCCATCCCCTCCCTCCCCTGGCCAGGCCCGCCACCACCGCTTCCTTCCCTTTCTTTCTCAGCCACCGCGATCTGGTTAGAAGACGGGGCTGATGCCTGATGCGGGAGACAGGGGCTGATGCCTGATATGGGGGCAACGGGGGCTGATGCCTGTGATGGGGGGAAGGGGGCTGATGCCTGGGATGGGGGGTAGAGGGGCTGATGCCTGGGACGGGGGGGGGCTGATGCCTGGGATGGGGGACAGGGGCTGATGCCTGGGATGGGGAGGGAGGGGGGCTGATGCTTGATACGGGGAGGGGAGCTGATGCCTGATGAGGGGAACCGGGGCTGATGCCTGATACGGGGGAGGGGTGGGGGCTGATGCCTGGGAGGGGGGGTAGAGGGCTGCTGCTGCCTAATGAGGGGGCTGCTGGGGGAGATGATGAAGGGTGCTGGGGCAGATGATGAAGGGTGCTGGGGCAGATGATGAAGGGTGCTGGGGCAGATGATGAAGGGTGCTGGGGGAGATGTTGGAGGGTGCTGGGGGATATGATGAAGGGTGCTGGGGCAGATGATGAAGGGTGCTGGGGGAGATGAGGGGGTTTACATGAGATGATGGGGGAAATCAGATGAGGAGGAAGATAGTGGTGGTGGCATGAGGGGTGAGGAGGAGGGGGTGAGGGAGCTTGAGGGGGTGAGAGGAGGAGGGTGATGAGGGAGCTTGAGTGGGGTTATGGTCTGAGAATTTATAAACTTTTTCAAACCGTGTGTTTAAAATTTTCGCATGCGCAACATAATACCTACATTATTACATGGTGTGGCTATTTTCACTTCTAATTCGCCACACTTATGGCTACATTGAAAAATAGGTTGCCCACCCCTGGTCTAAACCATGTAAACATGTTGCCAATGTTGGTCCAAAATTGTCTTTCCCTTTCCCATTTTTAACATCACAAACATCATTATGCAATTACTTAGCAGTTTTCCATCTGGGAGAAGTATGGATTTTAGACATTTTTTGTACAAACTATCAAGAAATTGTTGAATTACGGTATTCTAAATAATGCTTTATAACACAGCCCTTTTCACCATAACTTTGGAATCACAAAGGTAAGGTATTCTTTCCTTGGTTAATGTAATTATGTGATAGTCTGAGTCTGTTCTAGACCAAAGTAGTAGGATGCATTTTACATACTGTAGTACTGTAGCTCTCATTATTCTTTTTAAACATAGGCTGTCCAGTGTAAATTTGCAAAAATAATTATTATCTATTTAATAATTCAATAAATTCTACTAATGTTAGTGAAGATTCCCGTACAATATATACTGGTAAGAGAGACTGCACAATGCTGTAAAGTGTTCCAGAAAACAATGTTTAAACTGATTGATTTACTGATTTATTAATGGAATATTATACTTACAGCTCTCCAGTTGTAGTTTACATGTCTGCTTGTCCATGGGATATTTTGATAAATCCATATTACATGCCACTGTAGTTGTAATTCTATAAAATAAGCAATAACATATATACTGTAGTAACTATAAAATACATTGTATAAACATTTATAAATGAGATACATTATAATGATTCAGTCTTGCTTTGAAATTCTTAAGTCAAATATTTGTGTACCCATATTAACTGATGCATTATAAAGCTGAATTTTAAATGCGCAGTTTGCGAAAGCCCCACCTTTGTGGAGAACAGTTTTTTATTTGTTCACCTAGTAAGTGAATAATATTAATTTGTTTAAAAAATGTAGGGATATATAAAGCTGTGTCCTAAGTACGCTTTTTGCATTACTATAAAACGTGTCATGCCTCCATCTCTCCTTTCAAAGAGAAAACATTCAAAAGTGTGAAATTAAAACAAAGAATTAACAAGCAAAGTTAAACCTCAGAGGATTTTAGTTTTAAAGGAGTACAATAAATACAGTGCATGTAGAAAAATGTCCTAACTCTCCCTAACATAATAGTTGAGTAATTTTTCCATGAACATGGTAGTCATAATATTGCGCATTATATTTCTTCCTAAGGTACAGTAAGATTATTGTTCTGTCCTGGGTTTCCTGGGTCTCAGTAAAATTTGACAGGCAGCTAAACACATCTCCTCTTTAATGCAATGATGCAATCTTCTCTGAATCTCTGATTCAGTGGCTGATTTCCTATTAGGCCTGATAGGCCTAGGGCAGCAACATTTTGGGGCGGCACATTTCCCTATTTTTCCCAGGTCGGGGACGGATAGCTACCTATCAATGAACTTGTGCAAAGCCATAAGAATTGGTGAGACCACATCTGCTGCACTGTTAGTGTCTTTGTCAGAAAAGAGCAAACTCCACTAAGGAAACATGGCGTGCGGGGGTATTGGTCCAGATATTTAATTGTCCCGCTCTCTTCCACACTGATTGCTGGGAAGAGCGTGGTGCCTCTGTAAAGTACTTACCTTCTCCTTTGTGCTGCCCTCCTCCTTCAGTGCTGAATTGATGCATTGCCATGGCAAAGAAGGAGGAGGGTTGCACTGCAGGAAGAGGCTGCTCGGGCGGGACCAAGGTAAGTGCCTATGGGTGGCGGATTCTTAAATCTGCCACTGCTCTCATTATATGTATTTCCAGGAATAAATGTACAAGTAATCAGTGCACCTCGTTTCATAGGAAGAAAAGAGAAAGAAGAAAATGAGCATAATAGTGAAGCAAGTTCACAACACAATGCTTGTGTCTGTAGATGGTGAGATATGCACTTACATTTCAGTGCCTGTCTCAGGCATGTAAAGGTATTTTTTAAGCGTCCTCACCACCATGAAGTCACCACAATATTCCATGGACTTCTTTTTTAAAGGTTCTGCTTTATATAAAATATCAGCAATGTGGTTTCACAAAACAATATTAAAATAAGGGCACAGACCAGTTCATGATATTCCACAACCTCCGGTGTCCGTGACAGTCACTTGCCAAACTGGTCGGCGTTCTATGTCACTTCCGGTTCCTGGTGCTTCAGAGAAACTGGTCCTCCAGGCAACCCTACGCGTTTCAACGGTGATCCGTCTTCATCAGGGGTAAGTATGGTATGCTTCTTTATATATCCCTCTCTATCAATGCTATACAAACTTGTTTAATTACAGGTATAACTTATGGCGGAGAGAAACAGATAACATAATATACATAACAAATAAAATTCTATAAGAAATATATTAAAAAATGTCTAACTACATACCATAAAAAACCATATTGAAAGACAAAATAATTAAAATCCCGATAGTAGCAAAGTTATAACATAATATCCCTTCTATTTTCCCCAAACAATGTATGAGAAAAGACATGATTCCTCTATATTTTCATAATGAATAGAAAACTAATTGTACATTTATGTGAGGAAGTTGTACCCTCAAGATTATACCTTCGTAATTGAACATAATGATTATAGTATAAGACAATTCAGGATACATATTATTATGCTAAATATCTAATATCAATAATATTTATTTTGCTAAATATAGTGATTGACATAATGTCCAAAAACTATCTCAAAGAGAAACTTTATGGATACACAAATTAAAATCACTAGCATCTGGGGATTAAATATTAATATTGATTTAGATTGTTTTCTCACATAAATAAAAAAATAAAATTTTTTAAATCAAAATCACTAAATTTACTTTAAGAAATATATCACTTTACTATTAGTTAAATATATAAAATAATTACTATTATTTAAATATATAAAATAATTAGATTAAATATATCACTCTAAAATTATTTAAAATATTCAGATTTAATTTAAATTTAATACACAAACATTATGTCAATCACTATATTTAGCAAAATAAATATTATTGATATTAGATATTTAGCTTAATAATATGTATCCTGAATTGTCTTATACTATAATCATTATGTTCAATTACGAAGGTATAATCTTAAGGGTACATCTTCCTCACATAAATGTACAATTAGTTTTCTATTCATTATTAAAATATAGAGGAATCATGTCTTTTCTCATACATTGTTTGGGGAAAATAGAAGGGATATATGTTATAACTTTGCTACGATCGGGATTTTAATTATTTTGTCATTCAATATGGTTTTTTATGGTATGTAGTTAGACATTTTTAAATATATTTCTTATAGAATTTTATTTGTTATGTATATTATGTTATCCGTTTCTCTCCGCCATAAGTTATAATTAAAGAAGTTTGTATAGCATTGTTAGAGAGGGATATATAAGGAAGGGATACCGGAACATACCATACTTACCCCTGACGAAGACGGATCACCGTTGAAACGCATAGGGTTGCCGGGAGGACTAGTTTCACTGAAGCACCAGGAACCGGAAGTGACATAGAATGCCGACCAGTTCGGCAAGTGACTGTCGCGGACACCGGAGATTGCAGAATATCATGAACTGGTCTGTGCCCTTATTTTAATATTGTTTTGTGAAACCACATTCCTGATATTTTATATAAAGCAGAACCTTGAAAAAAGAAGTCCTTTGAATATTGTGATGACTTCATGGTGCTGAGGACGCTTAAAAGATACCTTTACATGCCTGAGACAGGCACTGAAATGTAAGTGCATATTTCACCATCTTCAGACACAAGCATTGTGTTGTGAACTTGCTTCACTATTGTGCTCTTTTTCTTCTTTCTCTTTTCTTCCTATGAAATGAGGTGCACTGATTACTTTGGACATCTATTGCTGCTGGGAATTGGGAACAATTCGACTCTTCAGACTGCACCACATCTACCTTATTCAAGTATGGACTTTGATTTAGTTAGAGCGCTTCCTTTTTTGTAGTATATGTATTTCCAGGAATAAACACACAGAAATGAAGGGACAATGTTCAAAAATGCCCAAAATTGGAAGTCTGGTAAAAAAATAGTGCTACTGTATATCTCGGAGGGCAGGAGTGAGAAAGCACAGATGATCAGAGCTAACAGTCCATTCTACTAAAAGGACCAATAGGGAGTCAAATTCAGGAAGTACTTTGTAGAAGTAGGAAGAGATACAAAACAAGACCCCAGGGGAGGGGGAAAGAGTAGTTGCTGAGGCAAAGAAGTACATAGATGTAGAGGGGAGAAACGAGAGAAAAGTTTCTGAGCAACAGAAGAGCAGAAAAACACAGGCTGGAGACAGAACAATAATTATATTGAAAGCAATAGCCAAAATTGAGCTCATTAGAATAGACTTAACATCACATTACAGTATTTTAGGATAACACTACATCCTTATCTTCAAATAACGTGCCGTTACTAAAGTCTTGAGGTTATTTTCATTCAGACCCTGAAAAAGGGTTGGGAGGGAAGAGAATATCAGGAATAGATTATAAAGTTAGAGAAACAAATTTATAGCAAAATGTTACCCCTTAGTAAGCCAATTTGTCAGCTTGTTATAGGCAACCCAGGGCACACAGACCACTATGGGCAAAAAAAGGGTTAATATTTTGAAAAAGTTGATAAATGTTTGTGCGATTAAATGTCATCTTTTTTTTGGTGTTCATACTACTCTCCAGACCTTTTTCATGCTCTGGATGGGGGTAATGTTAGGTTTAGGTATGACTTAAATAACGTAACATTATTTCCAAGCGTTAACATTACCGGAGCTTATTGAAAATGGTTCTGTATTCTTATGATTAAAGCTCACTTTCATACTGTTTTCACTAATGGCTGTTATATTTAACTAGACTTTTCATAGGAGATTAGTTTATTTGGATTTAAGAAGGGAAATACAGCAACCTCTAAAAAAAGAAACATGTTAATAGTACATTAAATTTGTATCTTTATTTAGCAGAAGGTTTGAACTCTGAGTTTCAGCCCTCACGTGCTAAAGTAGTTTCAGAAGAGAAAACTGCAAGGCCACTCTATTAGTAAGTCTAACAAGTGAGAGATTTCAAGATTTAAGGCCTGCCTTTGAAAGTGATTGAGGGACAGACATTGGGGTGCCTATGCTATAAGCGTTCATAAAAAAATCACTTGGCCATTTAATTTGCCTGTTTTTTGAGTGTTGCTATCCCAACTCATGTATCCCCCCCTTCACCTCCTCCTCCCCCCCCCCCGATCTCATCTAGGGACCTATGTGGGTGGGAGAACTACAGATATTACGAGGTGTGGTGCAATACCTTAGGCTCACAAGAGGCCTGAGCCTCGACTGATGGGAACCTGGAACGATACTTACAGTACCTCCACCTGTGCATGATTCTAGAGTGTAGAATAACCCCTGACACAGGACCCACATACAGTAGCCACATACACCAAATTATGTTTACACAGTTTACTACATGCAGATAAGAACACAATATAATAATAACAACAATAGTGTCACCCTGTAACACAAAGCCCCACACTATATACCCAAGAATATCAAAAGTCATCCTCCCACCCACGTGTGAGACAGCGCTGCCCACTAGTTTGAGATGATGGTTGGTGCACTTGGTGTATAATACCTGCTGGGTGTATCCACACCCGGACATGAGCTGGACTTGAGATCCCTTGCTCCAGAAGGATGATCCGCTTCTACGGTGGATGGCTCCCGCCTGGAGTGATCCACCATTGGAATGTCTCTATCTCTGCTAGCTACAGAGTGTGATCCAGTCTTCATCACTAAGGGCAAATATATAACTCTTCCTGGCTATCACCCTCACTAAAGCTGGCTCTACAGGACCCTGTCCCTATCCTAGGGGCGGTCCCTGCAGCAGCCACAAACTGAGGGGAGTTGGGGCCTAGCTGGGGCCTAAGGGGAATCTCTGGCCAAGTGCAGGGGCTACTTGCCTCCCTGCACATGCAACCTCCCCTCTCTGTGTCCCAGCTCCGACTGACTTGTGAACCCTGAGCGCGCCAAATGTATCTGTCTCTGCAGGAGATCTCTGCCGCGCAATTGGCTCCCTAGTGTCACGTGGATAGCAGCCCCAGTGGCTGCTGGGTCTTGTAGTCCCCGCGGGACCTCTTTGTTATTGGGGCCACGTGCGCTATCTCCCTTGCGCATGCACTACTTTGTAATGGCGCCGCCGCTTGCAACTGTGCATGCACGACTCTGTCAAGGCCATGTGCTACGGAGAGCCACCTCTGCCCATCCGCGCTCAATGTAATGGCTGCTTGAACTCTGCTGCACATCAAACACATCAAACATGGCGGCACCCTGTAGCAGATGCCGCTAGGAGCCCCCGGCGAAGGGCTCGCACCCGCAGCTCCCCGACATGCCGTGGGGGTCCCCGCTACTGAGCGGAGGTAAGGGGGCCCAGGGGGAACCCTGCTACACTCTCCACCTGGTGAAAACCCCAACAGCCTCGCTTAGGACAGTGTCACACTGCATAAAGTTAAACAATAAAAATGCACTGCATAATATGTACAACTTATCACATGTAGTTTATCATCATTGTTACATAACTTCATAACCATATGGATAAACGAGACCAGCTTAGACTCATAGTGGGGTGCCCCTAACTGATCATGTGAGGGCACCTCACACTGACTCCTGTGAGTCTCTGACTTGATAGTCTCAGTTGCTTAAACTGGAGTCTCTGATTCTAAGCCACTTCCTCCCACTGCTGGAAGGAACAGCAAGGGGTCTCTTGGCCAGATCTTTACTCGGACATCCGCATCACATATGCGGTAGACAGGGAGGCCCTGACTTTTCCTCGGTCCACCACATGGTGAATAGCATGCTCCATGTTGCGATATTATTATGCTCCATGTTGCGCCTGGAGGAGGCAATAATTACCAGAGCGGTCACAGCACAGTCCTGGTTTGCTCCAGCAGTTGCTTCAGAAGTGACGTCTTCTGGGGACATCATGAGATCTGAGTGCAGATCCATGTCTTGAGACAAAAGTGCTTGGGGATCCTTCGCGTAGAAGTAAGCGCCGAGCAGAGCCTCTTCACTGGTTACCTCCATTGCCGCCTGAAGGGAGTAAAGGGGTTGTGCCTCACCGCTCTGCTGGCTGCTGACATTTGTCAGGTCATCTGGAACGCTGTCCGATACCACCTCCGCTGCACTAGGCACCGCGATGGGGCTTCGTTTTCTCTCCACTTGGCAGGTAGGCTGTGGACAATGATCCACATGTACCGCCTGGTAGCAATCTTCTAGGGGGAACACCTCTGCCAGGACGTGATGCCGGGGCGAGCCATTCGCCCTGGTGGCTATGCTTAAGGAGCTACCATACTCCGCGGTCACCTGGGGACTCACACCTGACACCCCTGGGGCAGGCCACTAACCCTCGTCGTTGTTAGGTACTGGTTCCAAGCCTGGGACCGATGGTACCATCATTAAAGGCCGGACCGTCCATCGTAGGGCACACGGGCCCACAGCAGGGTCCGCTGTAGCTGAGGCAATTGACACTTTGTCATCAGTTTCACTTGGGTGGTCCGCCAGCTGGCGCATCCCCACAGATTGTTGGCTACTGTCATCGATAGAAGATGAGAGTAGGGACACCTCCGCAGGGGAACAGCATGCGGGCATCTCGCCTTCACAACTGGCTATCGGCGCCACTACTGGAAGTGCTCCCAACTTTTCCTGGGCAGTCACCTTACCCGGTGGTTCTGACATCTGAGGTTCTGGCTCTGGAACCGGGTCTGGAACTAAGTCGGGAACCCGATCTGGAACTGAGACGGGAACCGGATCGGGAACCGAGTCTGAAACCGGAGTGCACGGTTCTCCTGGAATGGCACACGAGCCCTCTGAAGCCTCAATGGTTGAAACAGTCTGGTTAGCAGCATCGACCAGCCCTGTATTGGAGTCGGTCACCTCTTTCTCTGTGGGTTCCGTAGGCCGCAGCCGCATGGGGCTCAGGAACTGTACACCGCAGCAGGTACACTTATCTCCCCAGGTCAATTCGCCATCTTGGAAGTCACATTCGTATGCACCCCTTCCCGTCCACCTTTGCTAGCAGAAACTCTCCTGGTAAACAATAGGGGTCAAATGTCATATCTCCAGGCATCTTCAAGTCTTGTTGTACACACGGGCACACAAGAAAGGTTACAGGCAGACCTTTTGCTCCCCAAGCTCCATACAACTGATGGTGCGGTTTGCTGCATCCTGTACCTCCCATACAGTGGACAGAAGTTGCTGAATGAGGCTCACTGTGCTCCCTCCCCCTGGTGGAATCCAGAGAAGGGGCACACTCTATCAAGGAGTGGATCTGGCTCAGCACTGAGCCACTCACATCATGGGGGCGGGGCTCTGGATTTCGCACCAGACCTGGAAGGAAGGGTGCCAAAAAGACTGCTAAATCAGGGTAGATAAATGGAAACCCATCGGTCGGAGCCTCGGGCAAATTTAGGAATTGAGGGCTATCTTCCTCACATATGGCATGGCCTACATCCAGTAGGCCCACTCCATTGACAGAAGCGGTAATCATACCTTCGCCCTACGATCCAAACATGAGCCAACCCAGGGAGTTTCCGAGCATGCTCCTGGACGTCCCTCTTGGATATGCAAGCAGGAACTCTGCCTACGACAACTAGGTGGTTGGGCGTCGTGCTATGCTTAAAGGCCCATGTGTAGACCTCCCACCTTGAGACATAGATAGTGTGGTATATTGGTGCATCACCACAGTAAGCTCAGATAACATAAATTCCATTAAATGAATCCAGAATCCAGGAACAGTAATATATTGACAAAAATGAACATCCCAGGGTGAAAAATAGGGACCTGGTGGTGCCCACACAGCTACCCCAATACTTGGTCTCCAATATGCATAAATTCACCACTGGGGTATAATATAACACAGTCCAGCAATAGAAAGGTAACAAATGAGGGGCTAATGCCCTTTACCTGTCTAGTATAGCTCCAGATGAATGGATTCCTTGGCATGCAGTCCACCTTGGTGCGTGGTCCTGTACTATTGCCAAGCTGATCATTAAAGGCTAATATATATTTTTTCCATGTCTGGAGTTGCCCTCATTTATGCATTTGTGGATGCTGTGAGCTGTGCACCTCTTCTCTTCTACCTCCCGCCTTGAGAGCACAACCATGGTGGAGAATAAATTGAACAATTTGACTACTGAATAGGGCACCCCAGGTCTGGATCTCTAAGGCGCCTCCATAAGTAACACATCTATCCCCCCCCGATCTCATCTAGGGACCTTTGTGGGAGAACTATACATATTACCAGGTGTGGTGCAATACCTGTTAGGCTCACAGGATACCCAGGCAGGCTCTAGTTGCAGTTAGTGGCTACCTATAGGCTATTGGAAAACATCAGGTGGTGTTGGCACTTGCTTGCTATATTCGGCTGCTAACATTTGTTGAGTAGCATAGGTCACACGTGTTTTTCTGCAGGAGATACTGATATCAACTGATACATCCAAGTATGCCATGCCAACTGATACATCCAAGTTCTTTTGGCAACAGTACATCTTGTTCACATTGTTGTACTTTGTGACTTTTAGCCATAGCCGTCTGCCTATACATATGGTTAATGCTGACACATATATCTGTAGACAGAGCCTGATACCTGGTGGTGAAGCAATTTTGCATCTTGATCCGGCATACAACCATGAGTACAATGTTACTTATTTAGCTTTTTTCTTAGAGGGTACTGTTCCTATGGAATGACATGGATACTTAGCATCTCTTTCTATGTCAGGGTTTCCTCTGACAATTTGTTACTCTGAGATATATAGCTGGAGTAGTGTATCTACACTTGTGCCATTTGGTGTATCATGGGCGCATTCACCACAACTAGTGGGGGGTCCTTTGCGCACTGTTTATTTCCATCCGATCAGACGCTATACTAGTATACTCCCACACTCTCAGCTCCACACAATGGAGAGTGGTTTGGATGCTGGAGGGACATAATATTGATTCTGTTTATTACGGTTGACAGCACAGGGTCCCTCTCAACATGGGCTGCCAATACTAGGGGCATTATCAGACAAATGACCCTATGTCCCTCCATACATCCCTATATACTCACCACTCAGCAGGTCTGGTTTCCCCTAGGGGATTTTATTTACATTGCATTTTTAATCACACTGTTATTTTCCTAGCATATATGTTAATAAAATTGTTTTGAGTATTATTGTTGTTTTGAGTATTATACTCGGCAGTCATATACTGCCATTAATATCATTATCAGGTTGAGTGCATTAATATAGGGATTCTTTTTCGTGAGCACCCCAAGGGGTTTCACAACATGTTGGGTTCTAGTCAGGTTTCATCCCTGATGCACCACCTCATTCCATCATCACAGATGTTTATTGTATTATATTAGGTGAGCGGCAGATTATGTCTGTTAGGTAGGCTCACAGGAGGCCTGAGCCTCCGCTGATGGGAACATGGGGTGTATCCTGGAACGATACTTACAGCGCCTCCACCTGTGCAGGATTCTAGAGTGTAGAATAACCCCTGACACAGGACCCAAATACAGTAACCACATACACCAAATTATGGTTAAACAGTTTACTACATGCAGATAAGAACACAATATAATAATAACAACAATAGTGTCACCCTGTAACACTAGGCTTCACAGGGCCATAACCCCACACCATATACCCAAGAGTCCCAAAATTCCCCCTCCCACCCACGTGTGAGACAGCGTTGCCCACTAGTTTGAGATGAGGGTTGGTGCACTTGGTGTATAATACCTGCTGGGTGTGTCCACACCCGGACGTGCAGATGAGCTGGACTTGAGATCCCTTGCTCCAGAAGGATGATCCCACGTCGCGATCTACTTCTATGGTGGATGGCGCCCGCCTAGTGCTTTTATTTCTTGAATTGTGGTGTTTAGGTGCTTGTGTTAATCTTTTATTATTGTGTATATTTGGCTTTCATGCTTTTTTATTAGGGTGACCATTAACTGCTATAGTGGCTTATCATGCCCATATTATATACCTGCTGGGTGTATCCACACCCGGACATGAGCTGGACTTGAGATCCCTTGCTCCAGAAGGATGATCCGCTTCTACGGTGGATGGCTCCCGCCTGGAGTGATCCACCATTGGAATGTCTCTATCTCTGCTAGCTACAGAGTGTGATCCAGTCTTCATCACTAAGGGCAAATATATAACTCTTCCTGGCTATCACCCTCACTAAAGCTGGCTCTACAGGACCCTGTCCCTATCCTAGGGGCGGTCCCTGCAGCAGCCACAAACTGAGGGGAGTTGGGGCCTAGCTGGGGCCTAAGGGGAATCTCTGGCCAAGTGCAGGGGCTACTTGCCTCCCTGCACATGCAACCTCCCCTCTCTGTGTCCCATCTCCGACTGACTTGTGAACCCTGAGCGCGCCAAATGTATCTGTCTCTGCAGGAGATCTCTGCCGCGCAATTGGCTCCCTAGTGTCACGTGGATAGCAGCCCCAGTGGCTGCTGGGTCTTGTAGTCCCCGCGGGACCTCTTTGTTATTGGGGCCACGTGCGCTATCTCCCTTGCGCATGCACTACTTTGTAATGGCGCCGCCGCTTGCAACTGTGCATGCACGACTCTGTCAAGGCCATGTGCTATGGAGAGCCACCTCTGCCCATCCGCGCTCAATGTAATGGCTGCTTGAACTCTGCTGCACATCAAACACATCAAACATGGCGGCACCCTGTAGCAGATACCGCTAGGAGCCCCCGGCGAAGGGCTCGCACCCGCAGCTCCCCGACATGCCGTGGGGGTCCCCGCTACTGAGCGGAGGTAAGGGGGCCCAGGGGGAACCCTGCTACACTCTCCACCTGGTGAAAACCCCAACAGCCTCGCTTAGGACAGTGTCACACTGCATAAAGTTAAACAATAAAAATGCACTGCATAATATGTACAACTTATCACATGTAGTTTATCATCATTGTTACATAACTTCATAACCATATGGATAAACGAGACCAGCTTAGACTCATAGTGGGGTGCCCCTAACTGATCATGTGAGGGCACCTCACACTGACTCCTGTGAGTCTCTGACTTGATAGTCTCAGTTGCTTAAACTGGAGTCTCTGATTCTAAGCCACTTCCTCCCACTGCTGGAAGGAACAGCAAGGGGTCTCTTGGCCAGATCTTTACTCGGACATCCGCATCACATATGCGGTAGACAGGGAGGCCCTGACTTTTCCTCGGTCCACCACATGGTGAATAGCATGCTCCATGTTGCGGTATTATTATGCTCCATGTTGCGCCTGGAGGAGGCAATAATTACCAGAGCGGTCACAGCACAGTCCTGGTTTGCTCCAGCAGTTGCTTCAGAAGTGACGTCTTCTGGGGACATCATGAGATCTGAGTGCAGATCCATGTCTTGAGACAAAAGTGCTTGGGGATCCTTCGCGTAGAAGTAAGCGCCGAGCAGAGCCTCTTCACTGGTTACCTCCATTGCAGCCTGAAGGGAGTAAAGGGGTTGTGCCTCACCGCTCTGCTGGCTGCTGACATTTGTCAGGTCATCTGGAACGCTGTCCGATACCACCTCCGCTGCACTAGGCACCGCGATGGGGCTTCGTTTTCTCTCCACTTGGCAGGTAGGCTGTGGACAATGATCCACATGTACCGCCTGGTAGCAATCTTCTAGGGGGAACACCTCTGCCAGGACGTGATGCCGGGGCGAGCCATTCGCCCTGGTGGCTATGCTTAAGGAGCTACCATACTCCGCGGTCACCTGGGGACTCACACCTGACACCCCTGGGGCAGGCCACTAACCCTCGTCGTTGTTAGGTACTGGTTCCAAGCCTGGGACCGATGGTACCATCATTAAAGGCCGGACCGTCCATCGTAGGGCACACGGGCCCACAGCAGGGTCCGCTGTAGCTGAGGCAATTGACACTTTGTCATCAGTTTCACTTGGGTGGTCCGCCAGCTGGCGCATCCCCACAGATTGTTGGCTACTGTCATCGATAGAAGATGAGAGTAGGGACACCTCCGCAGGGGAACAGCATGCGGGCATCTCGCCTTCACAACTGGCTATCGGCGCCACTACTGGAAGTGCTCCCAACTTTTCCTGGGCAGTCACCTTACCCGGTGGTTCTGACATCTGAGGTTCTGGCTCTGGAACCGGGTCTGGAACTAAGTCGGGAACCCGATCTGGAACTGAGACGGGAACCGGATCGGGAACCGAGTCTGAAACCGGAGTGCACGGTTCTCCTGGAATGGCACACGAGCCCTCTGAAGCCTCAATGGTTGAAACAGTCTGGTTAGCAGCATCGACCAGCCCTGTATTGGAGTCGGTCACCTCTTTCTCTGTGGGTTCCGTAGGCCGCAGCCGCATGGGGCTCAGGAACTGTACACCGCAGCAGGTACACTTATCTCCCCAGGTCAATTCGCCATCTTGGAAGTCACATTCGTATGCACCCCTTCCCGTCCACCTTTGCTAGCAGAAACTCTCCTGGTAAACAATAGGGGTCAAATGTCATATCTCCAGGCATCTTCAAGTCTTGTTGTACACACGGGCACACAAGAAAGGTTACAGGCAGTCCTTTTGCTCCCCAAGCTCCATACAACTGATGGTGCGGTTTGCTGCATCCTGTACCTCCCATACAGTGGACAGAAGTTGCTGAATGAGGCTCACTGTGCTCCCTCCCCCTGGTGGAATCCAGAGAAGGGGCACACTCTATCAAGGAGTGGATCTGGCTCAGCACTGAGCCACTCACATCATGGGGGCGGGGCTCTGGATTTCGCACCAGACCTGGAAGGAAGGGTGCCAAAGAGACTGCTAAATCAGGGTAGATAAATGGAAACCCATCGGTCGGAGCCTCGGGCAAATTTAGGAATTGAGGGCTATCTTCCTCACATATGGCATGGCCTACATCCAGTAGGCCCACTCCATTGACAGAAGCGGTAATCATACCTTCGCCCTACGATCCAAACATGAGCCAACCCAGGGAGTTTCCGAGCATGCTCCTGGACGTCCCTCTTGGATATGCAAGCAGGAACTCTGCCTACGACAACTAGGTGGTTGGGCGTCGTGCTATGCTTAAAGGCCCATGTGTAGACCTCCCACCTTGAGACATAGATAGTGTGGTATATTGGTGCATCACCACAGTAAGCTCAGATAACATAAATTCCATTAAATGAATCCAGAATCCAGGAACAGTAATATATTGACAAAAATGAACATCCCAGGGTGAAAAATAGGGACCTGGTGGTGCCCACACAGCTACCCCAATACTTGGTCTCCAATATGCATAAATTCACCACTGGGGTATAATATAACACAGTCCAGCAATAGAAAGGTAACAAATGAGGGGCTAATGCCCTTTACCTGTCTAGTATAGCTCCAGATGAATGGATTCCTTGGCATGCAGTCCACCTTGGTGCGTGGTCCTGTACTATTGCCAAGCTGATCATTAAAGGCTAATATATATTTTTTCCATGTCTGGAGTTGCCCTCATTTATGCATTTGTGGATGCTGTGAGCTGTGCACCTCTTCTCTTCTACCTCCCGCCTTGAGAGCACAACCATGGTGGAGAATAAATTGAACAATTTGATTACTGAATAGGGCACCCCAGGTCTGGATCTCTAAGGCGCCTCCATAAGTAACACATCTATCCCCCCCCGATCTCATCTAGGGACCTTTGTGGGAGAACTATACATATTACCAGGTGTGGTGCAATACCTGTTAGGCTCACAGGATACCCAGGCAGGCTCTAGTTGCAGTTAGTGGCTACCTATAGGCTATTGGAAAACATCAGGTGGTGTTGGCACTTGCTTGCTATATTCGGCTGCTAACATTTGTTGAGTAGCATAGGTCACACGTGTTTTTCTGCAGGAGATACTGATATCAACTGATACATCCAAGTATGCCATGCCAACTGATACATCCAAGTTCTTTTGGCAACAGTACATCTTGTTCACATTGTTGTACTTTGTGACTTTTAGCCATAGCCGTCTGCCTATACATATGGTTAATGCTGACACATATATCTGTAGACAGAGCCTGATACCTGGTGGTGAAGCAATTTAGCATCTTGATCCGGCATACAACCATGAGTACAATGTTACTTATTTAGCTTTTTTCTTAGAGGGTACTGTTCCTATGGAATGACATGGATACTTAGCATCTCTTTCTATGTCAGGGTTTCCTCTGACAATTTGTTACTCTGAGATATATAGCTGGAGTAGTGTATCTACACTTGTGCCATTTGGTGTATCATGGGCGCATTCACCACAACTAGTGGGGGGTCCTTTGCGCACTGTTTATTTCCATCCGATCAGACGCTATACTAGTATACTCCCACACTCTCAGCTCCACACAATGGCGAGTGGTTTGGATGCTGGAGGGACATAATATTGATTCTGTTTATTACGGTTGACAGCACAGGGTCCCTCTCAACATGGGCTGCCAATACTAGGGGCATTATCAGACAAATGACCCTATGTCCCTCCATACATCCCTATATACTCACCACTCAGCAGGTCTGGTTTCCCCTAGGGGATTTTATTTACATTGCATTTTTAATCACACTGTTATTTTCCTAGCATATATGTTAATAAAATTGTTTTGAGTATTATTGTTGTTTTGAGTATTATACTCGGCAGTCATATACTGCCATTAATATCATTATCAGGTTGAGTGCATTAATATAGGGATTCTTTTTCGTGAGCACCCCAAGGGGTTTCACAACATGTTGGGTTCTAGTCAGGTTTCATCCCTGATGCACCACCTCATTCCATCATCACAGATGTTTATTGTATTATATTAGGTGAGCGGCAGATTATGTCTGTTAGGTAGGCTCACAGGAGGCCTGAGCCTCCGCTGATGGGAACATGGGGTGTATCCTGGAACGATACTTACAGCGCCTCCACCTGTGCAGGATTCTAGAGTGTAGAATAACCCCTGACACAGGACCCAAATACAGTAACCACATACACCAAATTATGGTTAAACAGTTTACTACATGCAGATAAGAACACAATATAATAATAACAACAATAGTGTCACCCTGTAACACTAGGCTTCACAGGGCCATAACCCCACACCATATACCCAAGAGTCCCAAAATTCCCCCTCCCACCCACGTGTGAGACAGCGTTGCCCACTAGTTTGAGATGAGGGTTGGTGCACTTGGTGTATAATACCTGCTGGGTGTGTCCACACCCGGACGTGCAGATGAGCTGGACTTGAGATCCCTTGCTCCAGAAGGATGATCCCACGTCGCGATCTACTTCTATGGTGGATGGCGCCCGCCTAGTGCTTTTATTTCTTGAATTGTGGTGTTTAGGTGCTTGTGTTAATCTTTTATTATTGTGTATATTTGGCTTTCATGCTTTTTTATTAGGGTGACCATTAACTGCTATAGTGGCTTATCATGCCCATATTATATACCTGCTGGGTGTATCCACACCCGGACATGAGCTGGACTTGAGATCCCTTGCTCCAGAAGGATGATCCGCTTCTACGGTGGATGGCTCCCGCCTGGAGTGATCCACCATTGGAATGTCTCTATCTCTGCTAGCTACAGAGTGTGATCCAGTCTTCATCACTAAGGGCAAATATATAACTCTTCCTGGCTATCACCCTCACTAAAGCTGGCTCTACAGGACCCTGTCCCTATCCTAGGGGCGGTCCCTGCAGCAGCCACAAACTGAGGGGAGTTGGGGCCTAGCTGGGGCCTAAGGGGAATCTCTGGCCAAGTGCAGGGGCTACTTGCCTCCCTGCACATGCAACCTCCCCTCTCTGTGTCCCATCTCCGACTGACTTGTGAACCCTGAGCGCGCCAAATGTATCTGTCTCTGCAGGAGATCTCTGCCGCGCAATTGGCTCCCTAGTGTCACGTGGATAGCAGCCCCAGTGGCTGCTGGGTCTTGTAGTCCCCGCGGGACCTCTTTGTTATTGGGGCCACGTGCGCTATCTCCCTTGCGCATGCACTACTTTGTAATGGCGCCGCCGCTTGCAACTGTGCATGCACGACTCTGTCAAGGCCATGTGCTATGGAGAGCCACCTCTGCCCATCCGCGCTCAATGTAATGGCTGCTTGAACTCTGCTGCACATCAAACACATCAAACATGGCGGCACCCTGTAGCAGATACCGCTAGGAGCCCCCGGCGAAGGGCTCGCACCCGCAGCTCCCCGACATGCCGTGGGGGTCCCCGCTACTGAGCGGAGGTAAGGGGGCCCAGGGGGAACCCTGCTACACTCTCCACCTGGTGAAAACCCCAACAGCCTCGCTTAGGACAGTGTCACACTGCATAAAGTTAAACAATAAAAATGCACTGCATAATATGTACAACTTATCACATGTAGTTTATCATCATTGTTACATAACTTCATAACCATATGGATAAACGAGACCAGCTTAGACTCATAGTGGGGTGCCCCTAACTGATCATGTGAGGGCACCTCACACTGACTCCTGTGAGTCTCTGACTTGATAGTCTCAGTTGCTTAAACTGGAGTCTCTGATTCTAAGCCACTTCCTCCCACTGCTGGAAGGAACAGCAAGGGGTCTCTTGGCCAGATCTTTACTCGGACATCCGCATCACATATGCGGTAGACAGGGAGGCCCTGACTTTTCCTCGGTCCACCACATGGTGAATAGCATGCTCCATGTTGCGGTATTATTATGCTCCATGTTGCGCCTGGAGGAGGCAATAATTACCAGAGCGGTCACAGCACAGTCCTGGTTTGCTCCAGCAGTTGCTTCAGAAGTGACGTCTTCTGGGGACATCATGAGATCTGAGTGCAGATCCATGTCTTGAGACAAAAGTGCTTGGGGATCCTTCGCGTAGAAGTAAGCGCCGAGCAGAGCCTCTTCACTGGTTACCTCCATTGCAGCCTGAAGGGAGTAAAGGGGTTGTGCCTCACCGCTCTGCTGGCTGCTGACATTTGTCAGGTCATCTGGAACGCTGTCCGATACCACCTCCGCTGCACTAGGCACCGCGATGGGGCTTCGTTTTCTCTCCACTTGGCAGGTAGGCTGTGGACAATGATCCACATGTACCGCCTGGTAGCAATCTTCTAGGGGGAACACCTCTGCCAGGACGTGATGCCGGGGCGAGCCATTCGCCCTGGTGGCTATGCTTAAGGAGCTACCATACTCCGCGGTCACCTGGGGACTCACACCTGACACCCCTGGGGCAGGCCACTAACCCTCGTCGTTGTTAGGTACTGGTTCCAAGCCTGGGACCGATGGTACCATCATTAAAGGCCGGACCGTCCATCGTAGGGCACACGGGCCCACAGCAGGGTCCGCTGTAGCTGAGGCAATTGACACTTTGTCATCAGTTTCACTTGGGTGGTCCGCCAGCTGGCGCATCCCCACAGATTGTTGGCTACTGTCATCGATAGAAGATGAGAGTAGGGACACCTCCGCAGGGGAACAGCATGCGGGCATCTCGCCTTCACAACTGGCTATCGGCGCCACTACTGGAAGTGCTCCCAACTTTTCCTGGGCAGTCACCTTACCCGGTGGTTCTGACATCTGAGGTTCTGGCTCTGGAACCGGGTCTGGAACTAAGTCGGGAACCCGATCTGGAACTGAGACGGGAACCGGATCGGGAACCGAGTCTGAAACCGGAGTGCACGGTTCTCCTGGAATGGCACACGAGCCCTCTGAAGCCTCAATGGTTGAAACAGTCTGGTTAGCAGCATCGACCAGCCCTGTATTGGAGTCGGTCACCTCTTTCTCTGTGGGTTCCGTAGGCCGCAGCCGCATGGGGCTCAGGAACTGTACACCGCAGCAGGTACACTTATCTCCCCAGGTCAATTCGCCATCTTGGAAGTCACATTCGTATGCACCCCTTCCCGTCCACCTTTGCTAGCAGAAACTCTCCTGGTAAACAATAGGGGTCAAATGTCATATCTCCAGGCATCTTCAAGTCTTGTTGTACACACGGGCACACAAGAAAGGTTACAGGCAGTCCTTTTGCTCCCCAAGCTCCATACAACTGATGGTGCGGTTTGCTGCATCCTGTACCTCCCATACAGTGGACAGAAGTTGCTGAATGAGGCTCACTGTGCTCCCTCCCCCTGGTGGAATCCAGAGAAGGGGCACACTCTATCAAGGAGTGGATCTGGCTCAGCACTGAGCCACTCACATCATGGGGGCGGGGCTCTGGATTTCGCACCAGACCTGGAAGGAAGGGTGCCAAAGAGACTGCTAAATCAGGGTAGATAAATGGAAACCCATCGGTCGGAGCCTCGGGCAAATTTAGGAATTGAGGGCTATCTTCCTCACATATGGCATGGCCTACATCCAGTAGGCCCACTCCATTGACAGAAGCGGTAATCATACCTTCGCCCTACGATCCAAACATGAGCCAACCCAGGGAGTTTCCGAGCATGCTCCTGGACGTCCCTCTTGGATATGCAAGCAGGAACTCTGCCTACGACAACTAGGTGGTTGGGCGTCGTGCTATGCTTAAAGGCCCATGTGTAGACCTCCCACCTTGAGACATAGATAGTGTGGTATATTGGTGCATCACCACAGTAAGCTCAGATAACATAAATTCCATTAAATGAATCCAGAATCCAGGAACAGTAATATATTGACAAAAATGAACATCCCAGGGTGAAAAATAGGGACCTGGTGGTGCCCACACAGCTACCCCAATACTTGGTCTCCAATATGCATAAATTCACCACTGGGGTATAATATAACACAGTCCAGCAATAGAAAGGTAACAAATGAGGGGCTAATGCCCTTTACCTGTCTAGTATAGCTCCAGATGAATGGATTCCTTGGCATGCAGTCCACCTTGGTGCGTGGTCCTGTACTATTGCCAAGCTGATCATTAAAGGCTAATATATATTTTTTCCATGTCTGGAGTTGCCCTCATTTATGCATTTGTGGATGCTGTGAGCTGTGCACCTCTTCTCTTCTACCTCCCGCCTTGAGAGCACAACCATGGTGGAGAATAAATTGAACAATTTGATTACTGAATAGGGCACCCCAGGTCTGGATCTCTAAGGCGCCTCCATAAGTAACACATCTATCCCCCCCCGATCTCATCTAGGGACCTTTGTGGGAGAACTATACATATTACCAGGTGTGGTGCAATACCTGTTAGGCTCACAGGATACCCAGGCAGGCTCTAGTTGCAGTTAGTGGCTACCTATAGGCTATTGGAAAACATCAGGTGGTGTTGGCACTTGCTTGCTATATTCGGCTGCTAACATTTGTTGAGTAGCATAGGTCACACGTGTTTTTCTGCAGGAGATACTGATATCAACTGATACATCCAAGTATGCCATGCCAACTGATACATCCAAGTTCTTTTGGCAACAGTACATCTTGTTCACATTGTTGTACTTTGTGACTTTTAGCCATAGCCGTCTGCCTATACATATGGTTAATGCTGACACATATATCTGTAGACAGAGCCTGATACCTGGTGGTGAAGCAATTTAGCATCTTGATCCGGCATACAACCATGAGTACAATGTTACTTATTTAGCTTTTTTCTTAGAGGGTACTGTTCCTATGGAATGACATGGATACTTAGCATCTCTTTCTATGTCAGGGTTTCCTCTGACAATTTGTTACTCTGAGATATATAGCTGGAGTAGTGTATCTACACTTGTGCCATTTGGTGTATCATGGGCGCATTCACCACAACTAGTGGGGGGTCCTTTGCGCACTGTTTATTTCCATCCGATCAGACGCTATACTAGTATACTCCCACACTCTCAGCTCCACACAATGGCGAGTGGTTTGGATGCTGGAGGGACATAATATTGATTCTGTTTATTACGGTTGACAGCACAGGGTCCCTCTCAACATGGGCTGCCAATACTAGGGGCATTATCAGACAAATGACCCTATGTCCCTCCATACATCCCTATATACTCACCACTCAGCAGGTCTGGTTTCCCCTAGGGGATTTTATTTACATTGCATTTTTAATCACACTGTTATTTTCCTAGCATATATGTTAATAAAATTGTTTTGAGTATTATTGTTGTTTTGAGTATTATACTCGGCAGTCATATACTGCCATTAATATCATTATCAGGTTGAGTGCATTAATATAGGGATTCTTTTTCGTGAGCACCCCAAGGGGTTTCACAACATGTTGGGTTCTAGTCAGGTTTCATCCCTGATGCACCACCTCATTCCATCATCACAGATGTTTATTGTATTATATTAGGTGAGCGGCAGATTATGTCTGTTAGGTAGGCTCACAGGAGGCCTGAGCCTCCGCTGATGGGAACATGGGGTGTATCCTGGAACGATACTTACAGCGCCTCCACCTGTGCAGGATTCTAGAGTGTAGAATAACCCCTGACACAGGACCCAAATACAGTAACCACATACACCAAATTATGGTTAAACAGTTTACTACATGCAGATAAGAACACAATATAATAATAACAACAATAGTGTCACCCTGTAACACTAGGCTTCACAGGGCCATAACCCCACACCATATACCCAAGAGTCCCAAAATTCCCCCTCCCACCCACGTGTGAGACAGCGTTGCCCACTAGTTTGAGATGAGGGTTGGTGCACTTGGTGTATAATACCTGCTGGGTGTGTCCACACCCGGACGTGCAGATGAGCTGGACTTGAGATCCCTTGCTCCAGAAGGATGATCCCACGTCGCGATCTACTTCTATGGTGGATGGCGCCCGCCTAGTGCTTTTATTTCTTGAATTGTGGTGTTTAGGTGCTTGTGTTAATCTTTTATTATTGTCTATATTTGGCTTTCATGCTTTTTTATTAGGGTGACCATTAACTGCTATAGTGGCTTATCATGCCCATATTATATGGGTATGATGTAGCAGTATGCCAATCAATGGGTATAGGTTGGGTATAGTGGTCCCGGGGTTAGGCCTCAGGGATGGGTAGCGGAGGAGGGTGGGATTATCCCTTTATTACTATAGCGGTTATTAACCGCTAAGGTGATTAAGGGGTTAGGGGCAAGTAGATTGTATTTTTTCTTGTACACTGGCGACACACTTTATCGCAGTGCGGCCAGATCCGCAAGCCGGGAGATTTCCCGGCTTGCTAGTGGCCGCCCCTCGGCGTGCCGCGCGTCATAGACGCGCGGTCACGCGTCTTCGGGAGCCTGCGCCCCCTGCACGCGCGTCCAGGGCTCCCCGAGGGAGCCCTGGTGTCCCGCGATCTGCGGGACGGCGGCATGGGGTTCCGGGGGACCCGGCGGACCCGGCAGCGGGAGGGAGAGCGCCCCGATCGGAGGGCGCTCTTCCGCTGCTTCGGCGCGCGCCCGTCACACTCGGGCGCGCGCCAGGCTACTGCTGCGGCACAGAATGGGCAAATGCTCGAATAAACTGTGCCGCAGCAGTATTCTTTCTGGCAATGAAGGACATGGTATACACATCAAATGGAAATACCGCTGATCTTAAATATAGTTCAAAGTTATTGTGTAGAACCGGTGTATGTAGGAATAACATATATCAAATATGTAATAAAGGAGGGGTCAAAAGCAGACAACTCTCCAAGTACCCTACTTCCTGCACTCAAGTATATAACCACCTAAATAGTGGGTATAAATACCCAAATACACTTGTTAAAGGTGACCATATTGCATCAATCACAGTTAGCAAATGCTCCCACCACTGTGGAAGGACAGATGCTACTAAAAGCCATATAATGGCTAAAAAAGAATAAATCTTTAATGAAATATAATGACAACGACGCAAAACGTACATATATTTACAAATTGTGAAATAAAAAACTCCAATTTTATAATACTGCAAATGTGATGTACTGCCTGTAGATAGTACACTGGCGACACACTTTATTCGAGCTCGGCTAGTCCCACGAATTCGGGTATACCCGGGTGTATTGAGGTTTGTGACTGTTTTCTGCCCGAGTGCATTGGGTTATTTTCCAGGCAGGGATTGAAGCATTTTATTCCCGCTGGCTGCAATACTGCACAGTATATATATATATACTGCATTACAATTCATGAATTTATGCCATCTGGTAGACACGCGAAGCATTGCAGCCTATTAAATCCTAATCATTATCATTTAACAGATCAGCCGCCCGTCAGCCAGGCATGAACCCAGGCTGGGAAGGCAAACGCAACGGGGCTTGTCAGAGGTGAGGAGCGGCGCATTCCAGGTATCTGCCAGGTACATACTGGGCATTTGCTCGAATAAAGTGTGTCGGTGCAGTATACACTCAAATGTGTGATATAACAACTATTGTAACTACTGACATATACGCTCACCCCTCTGTGTGGTGGGTTTCTAGGTATGTGATGTATGTGTACTAAATACTGCCTATGCTAGGCTGTTCCATCTGCCAACCTGACTATAAAATGACAAATATAAGGTATTTATTAGTAACCTAAGGTCCACATCAATCACAACACAAACCATTGGAGATTGGTGTATAATGTGTAATGAACTATAGGAATCCTACTATATGAAGTCAGTACAAACAGCAGCAGCTGCATCAGGACAGTGCCTATATTCTTAGCACATACATTGTATTCCTACACATACCCTGAAGAATCGTATAGCTCCCCACTAGTAACTGTAACATGCCAGCACAATACTCTATTCCCCTTTGTTTTAAGGCAATACAGTGCTAAAGTACAATGAATAACAGTGGGTAAATGGAAGCGCTATACAGCGGTATACAACCCGTTCCACGAGGAGGGGGTGCGGTGCATCACGTGCCTCTGGACGTCAACGCGATAACGCCATGACCGACGATCGTTTCACGCTTGGATTGCGCACTTTCTCAAGGTGGGAGGTACTGTACTGTGTCTGAATGCATCCTTTATACCTCCCATGTGGGAGTGGCTAACAGTTATGCTTAAATGGTCACACTGAACACTCGTAGTGCAATATTAAGTACACAGGAAATTCACTGCTGACACACTGTGCAATATCCTACAAAACACACACAAACATACCCTACATTTAGTGGAAATATTCAGACAGTATCACTGACCTGATGATATTGTACCAAACCCTAATAGAAAATAACCAACTGTATGGGGATTGTGTGGGTCATGAATGGATCACTACTGACTGGTGTCATAGCCACAGGCAGGGTGGAGATAGAGTGGGGCCAGTTTAACCCTTCAAATTCCAGGTATAGGAATGTTCTAACCTATTCTGTCCGCCCCATAGGTCAAAACGGACATCTAAAATTTAAACTGTATCCCTGGATCCCCTCTCCATATATTATTACACATTCAGCTGTAGTTTCTTCCATGATGACATAATCTCCATTACTACCCTTTAACCTCAGTGGCATAGAATGGTTATTCCTGTAACACCAGTCAGTTAGACCAAATTCAGATGCCTCTCCAAAAGGGATGGAATGGAAACTACTAAAAAATAGAGCTGAGTGCAAGTGGGATGTGTGGGGATTACGTCAAAGAACATGGCAGCATGGACATACTTTTTTAGTTATCCGCTGGACTATTGACATTTTACATGTAAGTCTACAGTTACTTTTAATTGTATTTGTGGATTACATTTCTTTCAACTTTGGTGCGCTCTGTGTGTTTCCTTTTATACCTAATGGAAAACAAAATTATTATTAATAGTCAGCATGGATTTACGAAGGATAGATCATGCCAAACTAACCTTATTTGTTTCTTTGAGGAGGTAAGTCGGAATTTAGACCAGGGGAATGCAGTTTATGTGGTCTACTTAGATTTTGCAAAGGCTTTTGATACAGTTCCACGCAAGAGGTTGGTGTACAAAATAAAGCAAATTGGACTCAGTAAAAATATATGCACCTGGATTGAAAACTGGTTGAAGGACAGACAACCGAGGGTTGTCATAAATGGAACTTTTTCAGGTTGGGCTAAGGTTGTGAGTGGAGTACCTCAGGGATCGGTACCGGGACCACTGCTTTTTAACTTGTTTATTAATGACCTTGAGGTTGGGATCGAGAGCAAAGCCTCCATCTTTGCTGATGATATTACATTGTGTAAGGTTGTAGAATCAGAGTAGGATGTAATTTCACTCCAGAAGGACTTGGAGAGACTGGAAACTTGGGCAGGTAAATGGCAGATGAGGTTTAATACAGATACATTTAAGGTTATGCATTTGGTAAGCAAGAATAAACAGGCGACTTAGAAATTAAATGGGGATAAATTGGGGGAATCCTTGATGGAGAAGGATTTAGGAGTGCTTGTAAACAGCAGGCTTAGCAATAGTGCCCAAAGTAATGCAGTAGCTGCAAAGGCAAACAAGATCTTATGTTGCATTAAACGGGCAATGGATTGAAGGGAAGTAAACATAATCATGCCTGTTTACAAAGCATTAGTAAGACCACACCTTGAATATGGAGTACAATTTTGGGCAACACTCCTTAGAAAAGACATTCTGGAACTAGAGAGAGTGCAGAGAAGAGCCACCAAATTAATAAAGGGAATGGACAATCTACTGTATATTATGCGGAGTGGCTAGCTAAATTAGATGTATTTACATTAGAAAATAGTTGTCTAAGAGGTGATATCATAACTATATTCAAATATATTCGGGGAGAGATATACAGGGAGTTTCCAAAAGAACCCTTAAGGTTGGAGGAAAGGATATTTCACCAACAACAACTAAGGAAGAGGTTATTTAAAGTAAGGACAGTTAACATTTGGAATTCATTACCCATGGAGACTGTGATGGCAGATACAATAGATTTGTTCAATAAAAGGTTGGACATCTTTTTAGAAAGGAAGGGTATACAGGGATATACCAGATAAGTAAACATGGGAAGAATGTTGATCCAAGGAATAATCCGATTGCCAATTCTTGGCGTCAGGAAGGAATTTATTTTTCCCCTTATGAGATATCATTGGATGATATGATATGATATGGGGTTTTTTGTTTGCCTTCCTCTGGATCAATAAGGAAGTATAGATATAAGATAAAGTATTTCTTGTCTAAATTTAGCATAGGTTGAACTTTATGGACGTACAGTATGTCTTTTTTCAACCTTATCTACTATCTAACTATGTAACTATGTAACTATATAATCCCTATGCTCACACATATTTTTAACTCCTCCCTCTACTCTGGTACCTTTCCCTCTTCCTTCAAACATGCACCAGTTATACCATTACTCAAAAACAGCAAGCTTGACCCTACCTGTCTTTCCAACTACTGACCTGTCTCCCTCCTGCCTTTTGCTCTAAACTCCTTGAACGTCTTGTATTTTCTCGCTTGCTCCATTTTCTCAACACCTATTCTCTCCTAGACCATCAACAATCTGACTTCCGCACTGCTCACTCCACTGAAACAGCCCTCACTAAAATAACTAATGACCTCCATGCTGCCAAAGACAGAGGTCATTACACTCTGCTCATATTACTCGACCTCTCTGTAGCATTTGGTAGTGCGGACCACCCTCTTCTCCTTCACATTCTTCATACACTTGGCATTCATAACAAAGCTCTATCCTGGATCTCCTCTTACCTCTCCCATCACACATTCAGTTCTCTTCTGCCAACACCTCCTCCTCTATTGATCTCTCTGTGGGGGTACCCCAGGGTTCTGTCCTGGGACCCCTTCTCTTTTCTCTTTACACACTCTCTCTAGGTGACCTAATCACATCTCTTGGGTTCAAATATCACCTCTATGCTGATGACACACAAATTTACTTTTCTACCCCTGACTTTAAACCTGCTGTACAGACTAAAGTTTCTGAATGTCTCTCTTCTCTATATCATCCTGGATGGCCCTTCGCTAATTTAAAATTAACAAGGCAAAAACAGAGGCCCTCATACTTCCTCCCAAACCTGGCCGTATTTCCTCCTTCCACATTACTGTTGGAAGAACAAATCATTCACCCAGTAGCCCAAGCACGCTGCCTAGGGGTCATACTCGACTCCTCTCTCACATTCTCCTCTCACATTCAAAAGGTAGCAAAAAACCTGTCGTTTTTCCCTCTGCAATATTACCAAGATACACCCTTTCCTCTGTTGCTCGACTGCAAAAAACTCGACTGCAAAAACTCTGAAACAGACCCTCATTCTCTCCTGTCTCGATTACTGAAAGCTCCTGGTGTCCAGCCTTCCTGCCTCTCACCTGTCTCCCCTACAATCTATCCTAAATGCTGCTGCCAGAATCACTCTACTATTTCCAAAATCTGTCAGTTTCTCCCCTGCTGAAATCACTCTCCTGGCTTCCTATCAAATCCCGTATCATACATTCAATTCTCCTCCTAACTTTTAAAGCTTTACACTCTTTTGATCCTCCTTACATCTCTTTATCATTATACACCATCCCGACTCTTGCATTCTGCTCAAGGATGCTTTCTACTCCTTTTGTATCTAAAGCCCTCTTCTGTTTTAAACCCTTCTCACTGACTGCCCCACACCTCTGGAATGCCCTTTCCCTCAATATCCGACTAGCACCCTCTCAATCCACATTTAAGACCCACCCCAAAACACACCTGCTTAAGCAAGCATATGAGTAGTTCCATGGCTAAGTAACACCTCATACATGAACCTTGGCCCCTTGCAGACATACTTACAAGAACGCCCTCCTACTGTCTCTGTACGTTCTTCCTACCAAAAAATTAGATTGTAAGCTCTTCGGAGCAGGGACTCTTTTTCCTAAATGTTACTTTTATGTCTGAAGCACTTCTCCTCTTCATGTTTTATTTATATTATTTGTTATTTATATGATTGACATGTATATAACTCCGATGAAGCGCTATGTACATTATTGGCGCTATATAAATAAAGACATACATACATCTCTGTTTTAATGATACTCCACAGTGGTGGATTTAAATGGAGATGATGCGCGGACATGATTGGTGACCAAAAGATTTGGATCACATAAGGTCGGTCATTTACAGATTAAGATCCAAACATATTCATGTTCATTAAAGTATCCACACATTAACTTAATTATTGTTCTGCGGTCCTTTTGATTGTATGAATTACTGGGACTTATATTCGACTCTACTTATATGCACTGATACTTACTAGTCCTATTTCAAGGCAACTATTGCAACACTGTTGAACTTTGTTTCCAAGTGCACAGCATAAGGTTTTTTGGATGCACTGTTCTGTTTGTTTTTTTACAAACTACTGCTCTCCAGCAATAGATTATGAAATGAGTTCTGAAATGTTCATACTGTATAGGTTTTCTACTGTACCTTTCAGATTAAATAGCCATAAATGTATACAGTACCTGATAGCATACAGTACAGTGCCATTGGAGAATAGCCGAATAAGACGGTTTTCCATTGTCACATCATGTAAGAAAGACTTCTTGGAGTCAACAATATATGTGTCTGGGACCCAGAGCAATTCTACTAGCCGGGCATCCAAACTTATGCTTTTCTTGCCATCAAACACCAGACGTTCATCTGTCCACTGCTGACGCAAAAATATTGTAGCTGTATAATCCTGTTAAATCAAGATGAATAACTTGTTTAAACTGCTTTATAGAGTGTTGATACATTTCAGCGCCATTGAAGCTTCTAAATACCAAATACATGTTATAGATTATATTACTAGAGTGAGTAATACAAAATCTAGTATCGGTGAGATAGAGCAATCATTTCTACCTCAGACCTCATGAATGACACAAAGTATGCATATTAAATGGTCTATTATCCTATGCAAAATCTAGCTCAGACAAGTACAATACAGTACTGTACAGTAGCTATCTGGTTTCTACATGTAAAGAAGGAAGATCATGAAGTCTTTGCACCATATTTAGTATAAGCGTCCAGGTTAGGTTTGGCCCTGGTTTGTACAAATAATGTCCAAAGTCTTTAGTAAAGGTCCAACGTTTTTCTAAGTCATTTATTCTATAAACAGTATATTAAAGCTGCAGTTCAGTCTTTTTTTTTTTTTAATTTATTTTTTTACTTTAATAGTTTCATGTGGGCAATCTCTAATTACCTAAAGAACTGTATAGCTGCAGGTCAATTCGTTCTCCATGTATTGATAGGCAAAAATTGGTGACATAATTAGTGAAGTGATCTGTTTTTCTTCTGCTTCTGTCTCTCAGAGGAAGCTCATGAATATTCATGAGCACGTCTGCACTGACATGTGCTAGAGGGAGGGCAGGGCTGACAAAGGGGTGTGCCAGGGCTTGTGCCAGGACATGAAGGGGCTGTGCCTTAGCAAATGGCTGTTAAAATAAAATACAAGAAAATTGGTCTTTCAAAGTTGTTTTTTTAAAAACAGAAAATGCTAAAAGTATTTTTTCTTACTACAGAACTGATTTATTAAAAAAAACACACATGCAGGATATAGACTGAACTGCAGCTTTAAGATGTTTCTCAATAACACTATATTTTGCCAGCAGTTTTCCAAATTATATGTAGCCCCCTGCTAAAACCAGGCCTGTTTTAGCATGCAGGCTAGGGCAGCACTCTGGCAGTGTAGGGGTTAAACCCATTACACATGGTTCTGCATGTGAGGGTCAGAGATAGGATACAATGTTGCAGAACCCAGGCACATGAGGCATGACCCAGAGCTAGGAAAGTTCTAGTACAGTAGGTCATGTGACCGGTGGGGGCACAGATTGCTACAACATGTTTTGCCCAGAGACAGAGAAGGGGAAAAGTTGACACCCCCTTGGTATAAGAGGTGAGGACCCAACCTAGAGAGAAAGGGTGCTGGGGAAGACTGTGCTAGGTGACCGTTGCAATTGAGGTTCCAATGCTGAAAAGAGCAGGGCTGTAGTCCAGATCTTTGTAGGGATCTGGGGCTGAGCCTGCTTCATCCATAGCTAGGGTCAGGGTGGGTCCTGGGAGGAGCTGCAGACAGAGGGGGAACTTCTGCAAGAGATAAAGTTGTGTGAAAAAGAAAGTACACCCTCTTTGAATTCTATGGTTTTACATATCAGGACATAATAACAATCATCTGTTCCTTAGCATGTCTTAAAATTAGGTAAATACAACCTCAGATTAATAATAACACATGACATATTATACCGTCATGATTTATTTAACAAAAATAAAGCCAAAATTGAGAAGCTATGTGTGAAAAACTAAGTACACCCTTACTGCTTCCATAGGAATTAAGATGCTAAGTAGCAGACAGGTGCTGCTAATCAAATGCCCATGATTAATTAATCATCAGCAAGTGTGACAACCTCTATAAAAGCCGAAGTTTTAGCAGTTTGCTGGTATGGAGCATTCAGGTGTGTGTTAACACAATGCCAAAGAGGAAAGACATCAGCAATGATCTTAGAGAAGCAATTATTGCTGCCCCTCAATCTGGGAAGGGTTATAAAGCCATTTCCAAACAATTTAAAGTCCATCATTCTATATTGAGAAAGATTATTCAAAAGTGGAAAACATTCAAGACAGTTGCCAATCTTCCCAGGAGTGGATGTCCCAGCAAATTCACTCCAAGGTCAGACCGTGCAATGCTCAGAGAAATTGCAAAAAACCCAAGAGTTACATCTCAGACTCTACAGGCCTCAGTTAGCATGTTAAATGTTAAAGTTCATGACAGTACAATTAGAAAAAGACTGAACAAGTATGGTTTGTTTGGAAGGGTTGCCAGGAGAAAGCCTCTTCTCTCTAAAAAGAACATGGCATCATGGCTTAGGTTTGCAATGTTGCATCTGAACAAACCACAAGACTTCTGGAACAATGTCAGTTGGACAGACGAGACCAAAGTGGAGATGTTTGGCCATAATGCACAGCGCCACGTTTGGCGAAAATCAAAGACAGCATATCAGCACAAACAACTCATACCACCTGTCAAGCACGTGGTGGAGGGGTGATGATTTGGGCTTGTTTTGCAGCCACAGAACCTGGGAACCTTGCAGTCATTGAGTCGACCACGAACTCCTCTGTATGCCAAAGTATTCTAGAGTCAAATGTGAGGTCATCTGTCCGACAGCTAAGCTCGGCCAAAATTGGGTCATGCAACAGGACAATGATTCCAAGCACACCAGCAAATCAACAACAGAATGGCTGAAAAAGAAAAGAATCAAGGTGTTGCAATGGCCCAGTCAAAGTCCAGACCTCAACCCGATTGAAATGCTGTGACTGGACCTTAAGTGAGCTGTGCATAAACAAATGCCCACAAACCTCAATGAACGGAAGCAACGTTGTACAGAGGAGTGGGCCAAAATTCCTCCACAACGATGTGAGAGACTGATAAAGTCATACAGAAAACGATGACTTCATGTTATTGCTGTTAACGGTGGTTCTACAAGCTATTGAATTAAAAGGTATACTTAGTTTTTCACACATGGCTTCTCCATTTTGGCTTTATTTTTGTTAAATAAATCATGACACGGTGTAATATGTCATGTGTTGTTGTTCATCTGAGGTTGTATTTACCTAATTTTTTTAGATGATTGTTATTATGTCCTGATATGTAAAACCATGGAATTCAAAGAGGGTGTACTTTCTTTTTCACACAACTGTACATGCTGAAAACCTGTCCTGCCTATGCTGTGTGATATGCTGATCCTGCTGACAATAAAGCAAGCATCCTGATAAAAGTTCCTGGCGCCCTTTTCTACTTATTCTACTCCTCACTATAGCCTAGGCCTGGAGCCACTGGAGAAGCCCTGAGACCAAAGGTAAAACTGACTGAGCTACACTACGCTGAAGCAGGTAGAAATCCTGTTTGCAGTGCAAGAAAGAGACTGATTGCATGTGCACCCTATCTTCTGCAGCCGGTTGGGGATAGGGGTGTTATATATATTTTACAGTAAACATTGATATAATCTGAGAATCTTGCTTAATATAGAGATTATTGTAATGAGAACATAACACACAATCTATGATGGCTTTTTTTTAAAGCAGCAGTATCATTTAGCAACATACTAAACTTGTAATAAAGTGTGACCTGTGTACAGGGCTGCCAATAAGGGGGGAGGAGGGGAGGGGAGTGCAGAGATATCTTTCCCTGGCAGCACTGTGGAAGGGGACCCACCTAGATTGTCCGAACTCCTATATTAAGCCTGATCGGAAGGTGGGATACTGTGTTTTTGGTCACCTAGGTGGGCCCCCTTTTAGCATCGGGTTGGACATGGAAAAACCCTGCACCCCTGCTCTACAGGTAGGGGGAGGAGTCAAAGTGGGAGAGAGAGGGAAGGAAGCAGAGAGAGGGTGGGGGAAGGAGAGAGAGAGGGAGAAGGAGAGGGGGAGAGGGAAAGAGAGTGAGGAGAGAGGGGATATAGGGGTGTAGAAGGTTAGAGAGGTGAGGAGGGAGGTAGTGAGGAGGGGGACTGAGACAGGGGTGAGAGTTAATAAGAAAGCCATCGAACACAAGATGTTCATCTGTCCTCAGCTGCCGCAAAAATATTGAAGCTGTGTAATCTTGTTAAATCAAGATGAATAACTTGTTTAAACTGCCTAATAGTGTTGATACATTTCAGCGCCATTGAAGCGTCTAAATACCAAATTCATGTTATAGATAATTTTACTCAAATGAGTAACACAAAGTCTAGTATCTGTGAGATGGAGCAATCATTTCTACCACAAACCATGTGAATGACACAAAGTATGCATATTAAATTGTCTACTATCTTATGCCAAATCTAGCTCAGTCAAGTACCATACAGTACTGTACAGTAGCTACCCGGTTTCTACATGTAAAGAAAGAAGAACATGACGACTTTGCTCCATATTTAGTATAAGCTTCAAGGTTATGGTTGGCCCTGGTTTGTACAATTAATGTCCAAAGTCTTTAGTAAAGGTCCAAAGTTTTTAACAAAAGTCACTAATTCTATAAAAAATATATTGAGATGATTCTCACTAACACTACATTTTGCCAGCAGTTTTCCCAATTATATTTGACAGTAAACATTAAGATATTCTGAAAAACTTGCTTAATATAGAGATTATTGTAATGAGGACATAGCATGCACAATCTTTGTTGGCATTTTTAAAAGCAGTAGTATCATTTAGCAACATACTAAGCTTGTAATAAAGTGTGACCTTCATTCAGGGCTGCTAATAAGGGGGGGAGGGGGTGTGTGGAGTGCAGAGAACTCTGTCCCTGGCAGCACTGCGGAAGAGGACCCACCTAGATGGTCTGAACTCCAAAATTAATCCTGGCTGGAAGGTGGGCTAATGTTCTGATTTTGGTCACCTGGGTGGGCCTCTATTTAGCGTTGGGTAGGACCTGGACAGAGCCTGCACCAATGCTCTACAGGTAGGGGAAGGAGGCAAAGTTAGAGACAGAGAGAGGGGACAGCAGAGAGAGGGTGGGAGAAGGAGAGAGAGGGAGAGAAGAAGGAGAGGGGGAGAGGGAGAGAGAGAGAGGAGAGAGGGGAGAAAGGGGTGTAGTAGGAGAGAGGTGAGGAGGAAGGTAGTTAGGAGGGGACTGAGACAGGGGGAGAGTTAATAAGGGAGGGAGGAAAGAGTGAGTGGGATAGTGATTGAATGAGAGTACGAGGGGGACTGACAGTGAGAGAGAGGGAGAGTATGAGAGAGGGAGAGTGAGTGAGAGAGGTAGAGTGAGTGAGGAAGAGTGAGGGAGTGTGAGGATTTGCCATCCTGGCGGTCGCAGACCGTCTCCTCACCTCAATAACCCTTCTGTGACTGTCACCCAGGATGCGCCATCTCGTGGCCCTGTTGCGCACGCACGGATCTTGCGCGGTCTGACTCTCTGCTCGTGGGTTCTGACTCCGCCCCCCGCTCTGACGAATGACGGGTGCGCTCGTCCAGCCTCCCCACTGACGCGCGTTCTAAGCTCTGCCCCCACTCTAATGAAAGACAGGACTGGCGTGGGAGTGACGCGCATCCCAGGCTCTGCCCCCTGACCTCCGTGACATGCGCGGGTCAGCGTGCGATCGGTTCTGCCCCCTTATTAGGCTGCATCATAGGGCACACCTCTGTGCACCAGCAGTCTATTGGAGTCTACTTCCTGGTTCCGCCCTGGCTGGCTATTGGAGCGTCTTCGTTTATATACCTTCCTGCTGCATACTCTCATTGCTGAGCATAGTCTAGTGTGACGCTGTGCCTTGCTGCATTCCAGTTCCTGTGACCTTGCCTTGCCTTGCTTGTTAATCTCTTGTTGCCTGACCCTGCATACTGTATCTCTTGGACTTCGCACCTCTCCTCTCTTGATCCGGCTACGTACGACCATTCTCCTGTCTCCTGTCCTGACCTTGGCTAAGTACTCCAACAATCCGATACTCTCCAATCCTGAACCTGGATACGTACCCCGATGATCCGCTACTCTCCAATCCTGAACTTGGCTACACACCCTGACGATCCGCAACTCTCCACTCCTGACCTGGCAAGTACTTATAACTATTCTCCAATCCATAATCCTGACATGGCTTGCACGACTACTCTACATCCTAGGCGCGCCTGCGTGGCTGTGGGTCGGCGTTAACCAATTCCCTACTTCAGCACCGTGGTCGCGCTTCGTTTGTGGTGAGCTACACGTTACAGGGAGAGAGGTACAAGTGAGTGTGAGAAAGGTAGGGACAGTGAGAGAGGGAAAGAGGGAGGGTCAAAGAGAGTTAGAAGGAGGGGAAGAGTGAAAGAGAGGGGAAAGGAGGATAGTGAGAGAGAGGTAGAACTCACAAGTCTTTTGACCAGGAGGGAAGTGGGCACCTCCCCCTGACCCCACTCAACAACCAGGGGTCCTGGTGGAAACTCTTGTCCTGGCCTAGGGAAGGCTGTCAGCTGCCCTGCCTACATTAGGCTAGCTATTTAGCAAGCTATGAAGATGATAATTAAAATATGCATAGGACACTTATGCATACGAAATGGCTGTAGAAAAATTGTTAAAAATACATCAGTGTAAATAAGAATGACTATATTAACTGCTTAGAAAGCAATGTGTCCACCAAGATGTCAGCATGTCATTTAGATGGTCTTATATGGTGTAAACTATTGCACTGCTCTTGTAATAAGTCATACATACAGTATGAGGTGTTAAAGGTACAGTATTAAATACTGTAGGTAAATGTTTAACAAATGACAATAATATTTTTAATATGGTAAAGCTACTGTACTGTATCTCATTTTAAAAAGCAAGAGTATATTTGAACCACGTTAAAAGTTTGATAGATGCAATAGCAAAAGCAATGAAACCCAACTTTAACTTCTAGTTACAATACTAAAAATCCAGGATAAACGTTCAAAATAAAATACTTTGCCAAGTTTGTTTTTCATTGGAAACATTCACTGAGTTAACCTACAGTATGTACTGTACACTGTGATCAATTTTGAATGACCTCCCTAGTCTTGAACAGGTTATGGCTAACATGACTTTACAGTAATCTATTCACTAGAAAATAATACTTTATGTAAATGAATGTTCCAGGTTACATTGTTTTCCATGTATAATTCTTATTCCCAGTATTTTAAGAATTTGCTATGAACTTATTACTTTTCATCAACAAACCACTTCAGGAACTAGATGAAAATGCTTCTCAGAAATAAACTGTATTTGCATCCATTAATACATTCAGTACGACGTACTGTATTCACTCAATTCTTAAAATTATTTGACCTTATCTTAGAAGGCTACATCAAATGTATTCAACTTGGTATTCAAGTTTCCTATGTTAGAAACAAATACAGTATATGAAATTATTACTAGTCTAAATGAATTGCTTACCATGTTTGCCTCTGAAACAGCATCAATGCTTGCAACTTCAATGGTCACTGCTACATTAACTGGTTTTTCTAAAGAATACATACAGTACAGTAAATAAAGAGTACTTTGTTATGAAAATACAAATATTAATGTGTACATTTCGTTGCAAATTCTAAAAAGAAATTTGAATTGTATTTTAAGTAATGCACAACAACACAAACTGTTTTTACTTTAGCCTTTTGAATTGAATTAGCCAGTAGCGTTTTCAGTAATATACGTGTGGCCAGGTTCCCCCTTGGGTTCCCACTTGGCTCCGCTTACCTCCGCTGTGGCTGGGGAGAGTGTGGCACGTTCGGGAGGCTGCAGGAGCAAGATGCGGGGTATGGAGAGCTGACCGAGTTGCTGGACACTCCCGGCGGCGCCTGCCATATTGTTATGCCTACGCATGCGCAGGGCAAGATCGCGCATGCGCAGGACCAGAAAGTGTGCGGCGGCCATTACATAGGTGCGAATGCGCAGTGCAACCAGCAGCAGAGGGCTCCGCAGGTACTACTAGCCCCATCATGCACAGGGGCTGGAGATCAGATGGCCCAGGGCAGCTAATAGGGCTGCAGGATTCCCTGCTCAGCAATTAGATACATTTGGCAAACTTGGGACATGCTAGTCAGTCGGAGCTGGTACACAGAAGGGTGAGGGTGAGTGTGCAGGGTGTCTGTTACCCCTGCACTAGGCCAGAGACCCACTTAGGCCCCAGCTAGGCCCCGACTCACCTTTGAGCTTGTGGCTGCTGCAGGGACAGGCCCAGTAGATAGGGACACTGCCCCAAGCGTGAGGGACACAGCTAGGATGCGGCGGCGACCTGACATCTGGTGGTCTCACCACACAGAGAGAGACTATTACGTTGGGACCCTCCAGCTGGATACAACCCCACGTGGAGGCGGACGCCATCGCTGACGGCGATGGTGTGGGACTGGACGGATCTCTGTCTTCAGTCGGCTGGAGCACCCAGCAGGTATACCCTATCTTCAAGTGCACCAACATTATATTGTGGGCAGTGCTGTCACACACACTTGGGGTGGGAGTGCTTATTGTGGGCTTGGCACTGGGACACTGGTGCTCCTGCAACCAAGTACTGTGGGCATTCTGTGTGGGTATATCAATATACGTATTATAAGGTGTTGTTGCATATTATATGTGTGTTCTAGGTTTGTGCCTAGTAAATACCGTTATATTATACTCTGGTATGTGTTACTGGGTATATTGTCCTGTGACAGGGTTATCCAGTATAGCTAGGATCCCTCATAGGTGGAGGCAGTGTCACCAGACGAATCAGGTACACCCAAGGCTCCCAGCAGCGGAGGTTCAGGCCTCCTGTGGGCCACAGATAAAACACCACACACTCAGTAGCCGCCATATCTCCCATCGGGTGGGGTAAACTGCGCTACATTTGAAGGTGCTGCTGAGATTCAGACCTGGGGTGCCCGACTAAGCAGTTAAATTAGTAAACCAACCAGACACCATGTTTACGCACTCTCAGCAACAGGTCCACGACTGGGCCTTAGAGCTCCAGGAACCTCTGTGCCATATGGTCAGAGTGGGAGGAGTCCCCGCCCTCCCGTCAATGTTTATCGTCCGCAACCAAGTGAGAAAATATCCTGGTCTGAGCGACACCAAGATCATCGTTTGAAAATATGACACCGCTTATCGTGGAGAGTCATACTACTGGCCACCGGGCAAGAAATATGCATAGAAGATGCCCCCCAGGCCCTAAATCAATCAATCAGAGGCTCTGCCTGAGGCTACCCCCTCATATACCCCGGACTATCACCTCCCATGGCCGAGTCCACCTCGGGACTCTCCTCAGAGGTCCCCTACCATGCTGAAGCATCCACCTCCTCCTACACCCCTGAGGGATAGAGGACTAAAGCCCCGGTTACAAGTACACCCATCAGGGCTGACTTACCCATACCCAGGTTAACCTTCACCTCCAATGTTATACCAGAGACACCTACCTCTAGTGGGTACAAAAGTAGCCCTGTGCAAGCTCCTAGTCAGAGCCCAGTCTATTATAGTCACCTGTCTCCGGGAACTTCAAATCTCGGAGTAACTCTACCCCAATTGGTAGAAGCTCTAACCCTGTCCGCCCAATCCCAGAATTATAGGAAGCTCAAGGCGTTCTCCAGGATAATCCCCGTCCCAGTGGGAGAAGAAGGGAATCGATTCCTGGAAGGAACATAATCTTAAGGTACTGGGTGAATGGTCCTGCACCGAGGCGGTGAAGTGGCAACGAATAATGGAGAGCCTCCAACCGCCAGCCTCCACCATGGAAAGCATGTATCGAAATCAGGACGATGACATCTCGGCCCAGAGTATCGTGGACCTACTGATGCATGTCTACGGTATTGTTTTAGACGAGAGTGAACTGTGGTCCACGTATTATAGTCTTCAACAGAAGGAAGGGGAAGATCTGTCCACCTTCATACAGCAGATACAGTTGGTCCTTTGGAAGCTGCGTAGGCATGATATTCTCCCAGTACACAGCGTGGATGATTATTGACGCAAGCAGTTCCTCGAGGAGCTATCCCCACCATCATATAGTCATTATGATTCGGTGCTCCCTACTCCAAGGACCTCCCCCCACATTCGAGGAGCTGTTAGGGATAGTAAAAGGGCACCAATCCTACTCTCGTCTGCATGCTCATAAGAAATCCAAGGAGATCCGCAAGGACGAGTCTAAGGGTGTGTCCACCCTGAAGACCAAGAAGGAAGAAGGTACAGAGGATAACCCTTCTCCCAAGGCAACAGCCTCCACACCCAGAATTCCCATGAGGGAATCACCTACCTACAAGACCGAGGTGAACCCAAGCAACATCATCTGCTATCACTGTGGCCAGAGGGGTCACTTTTCTCGGAATTGACTGGAAAAATAAAACTAGGATCTCCAACCCTAAGGCCATGATCTGCAAGGTCCAGTCTACAGTAACCTCCTCCCCATCCTCAGAGAGCACACAACGCCAAGTCCCGATGAAACATCTCTATCAGACGCTTACAGAAGCGTGGGACCGGCCACTATCATATGTGTCCTCGTGAACGGCATATATCATCAGCCTTGCTGGACTCTGGGTCCCAAGTAACCATTGTGTACCACATGTTCTATAACCAACATCTTAAGCATCTGCCCTTGCAGTCGGCGGACAAGATGGAGCTGTGGGGACTCAGCAATGAGGACTACCCCATCAATGGCGTGGTGATGGTCCATCTGGAAATACCGCAGCTGAACACTGGCAAGTCTCACACCATGGATGTGGATGCTCTGATCTGCCCTGAGCCTCGTGAATGCCCAAGCTCCCTGATCATATTGGAGACCAACTCAGATGTGGTGCAGCGGTGATCCAAGCATACCTGCAAGAGGCTGGCAAACTACCCTTGTCTGCTGAACAAAATACCCCCAGTACTGAAGGAAGAGTGCTGTCGGATCTCGGCCGAGGAAAGATATCTTGACTTATTCAACCACACAAATGGATTGACCGAGATTCCACCAAGGGAAGTGAAGGACACGTACGCAGCGTGCTGCTATCCGGGCTGAGACGAGGCCGATCATCTCTTCTCTCTGGAGAGTACGCCAGAAGAAGATACCAACCGAGGCCACACGCTTGTGCCAGAGGTATGAGAATGGAAGTCCTCACTGCCTGGAAAGATGAAGGTGTTCATCAAAAACATCTCTCCTTATACCATGCCTCTCGACCAAGGTCAACTGTTGGGTAGGATATTGTCATGATGGGCTTGCCAGGTGTGTAATAAAGGGATCACCTCCCAGTTGGCAGCCCCTACAATCGTGCAGGATACGAGGGGTTAATGGAATCGTATACATGAATTTCTGCAGTCCCCTGCTTCAGCACAAAATGTATTCCCCTTTGTTTTAGGTGTTCCCGCCCTGTGACATGATTGCACCAAACATCTAAACTGGGATCAGGCCGGGAGGGAAGGGGTTAACTGTGTTTGAATGTTTATGGCCCTTTGATCCCCTTCCCACCTTTTTGGCCACCATTTGCAGTGACATACAGAATGCCATGTATTCCTACTGTATGCAGAGTTTACAGGGCTGTTGCAATTACTGCTGTTTTTGAAATGTGGTTTGTGTAACATGAGGTTTTAAAATCCAATATTGCTATCTCCGGTTCCGTGATAGCTGGAAGTCTGAAATTTGGCCACGAGGCACAGACCCCCAAATCAGGATTGCATGACAGGTTTCAGCCCTCTCAGATTAACCGAACAGAGTATTTTTGATATATAAAAATTGTGATATATTTCTGTATATTCAGGGCTACCCAATTAGCCCACGAAAGTTCCTGGCCATGTGGAATTGTAATGAGCCATCAGGCGCCGATGAGTCTGCGTGCTTTGTCTGGATCAAGGCTTCATCCCCCCAGATTGAGTGTGCAGGGGGAGAGATAGCAGGATCTGGTTGTGTATGTTTAGGTGCTACAAATCACACCTCCAGTCAGCCTTTCCTCTGTGAAGAAATACAGATGGCAGACTCAGAGGCACCAGCCTTAAGAGTGGGGTGCACTAAATGGGACTCTAACTGTCAGTGTGTGCGCATGTCCCACCTACCAGGGGGCATGTACCAGCTTGCTCCCACGTGAGCTGGCAAAAGTTAATTGGGTCCAGATAATTGTTCTCCAATACCTGGGTCCCAATGTTAAGCAGTAGAGGCTAAAATCTATTAAAGTGACTGTAAGCCCTCTACCCAGTTGTCTTCATTTGTATCCTGTATTGCTGAATGAATTGCTAGCCTGAATCCTGGCTACTTCATGGTCCCCTTCCGAAGTAAGTGTAAATATTCCGTTTATTATTTGTCCAACATTGTGTGTCCACCTTATTTGAAGGAATAAAATCTCTTTATCATATCACAGTCATATTCAATTCAACCCAGTAATTACAGTATGTGTATATTATAACCCTGTAAATTATCGTGACAGTTATACCCAGTCACCCCTGTCGAAATGATGGCTGTGCAAGTGAACACCGCTGCCGTACAAGATCCACCAACTGGGCTGGAATTCGACTTCGGGGAATCCACCCTGGCCACTAAGTGGAAGGATCGGCTAATGGCCAAGTTGGAAGAACTCAGGGAGGTGTTCTCCACCAGAGTGATGTATGTGGGCTGCAGCTGAAACGCCCAGCAAACCATCTGGCTAACCAATACAATGCCCTTCCGGGAGCATTCCCAGCGCATAGCTCCCAGAGATGTGGAGGACTTGAGAGACGTCCTACAAGAAATTGAGACGGTGAGCATTTTAACCGAATCCCATGCCAGTAGAAGACGGCATTTGTATGTCTCCTTGACTTCTACCAATTCACCCGCATGCGCCAAGGCATTTGTGGTGCTCTCCAACATTCCAGCGTTTGATGTAGAAGACCATCGACGTCATGAACCCATGGGAATGCTTAGTCTACCTGGATGATATCATCGTCTTTGGCAAGACTCTGGAGGAACACGAAGAATGGCTGCTGAAAGTGCTGGATTAGCTGGGCAAGGAAGGCTTGAATCTGCCCTGGACAAATTCCGGTTCTGCAAAACATCAGTGACCTACGTGGGACACACAATTTCCGTGGATGGAATAGCTACCGACCCTGCCAAAGCTGAGGCCGTGGGTAACTGACCAAGACCAGAAAACATCATGGAGCTACGTTCCTTCTTAGGATTCTGTGGATACTATCACCGCTTCGTGGACGGGTATTCAAGCAAAGCAAAGGTCCTCAACAACCTTCTTAAGATATACCCTGAGGAGACGGCCATCTCCGCACTACTGCTGTTTGACAAGTGGATGGCCGCCTGTGAAAAGGCGTTCGTTGGCCTGAAGAAAAACTTAATGGAGGCACCTGTTATCGCTTAAGCCGATCCCGAGCAGCCCAACATCCTTCATGTGGATGCGAGCTTCAACGGCCTAGGTTCAGTCTTGCACCAGAAGTACCCGGCTGGCCTCCGACCAGTGACATACGTCAGCTGCAGCTTGACCCTCAGTGAGCAGAATTATCCCGTCCACAAGTTGGAATTCCTCACTCTCAAGTGGGCAATTATGGACAAACTCCATGATTATCTGTATGGAGTCACCTTCAAAGCGCGTACGGTCAACAATCCGTTGATGTACATATTGACATCTGCCAAACTGGATGCCACAAGTCACTGATAGCTGGCAGCTCTCTCGAACTATTGTTCCAACAATAGGGGAGCCAGATGAGCGCCATAAAATAAAGAAAAAATCACATGGTTCAATATAGCAAATATAATTTGATAACAAAAGAAATAAGTGATGTATAGGTGTTCTACTCACAAGTGGAGCAGAATATCAAAGCAGAAATCCAACACGGTGGCAATTTCTTCCAAGCAGTGTAGATGATGCATGTGATCCTTCCCGAGCTCAAAGACAGAAGAAGGGAATCATAGTGCAGACAGTTCACAATTTTTATCAGCACATAAAATACAAATGGAGGCTTACATGGTATCAGCAAACATCAGGCATTGGATATGCAAGGCAACACAGCCTATAGTTCGTCGCGACCTTGCTGTGGCTGTTCCTTGCGTCTGTGGCCCAGATTGACGTCACTTCCCCTTCCGGAATTGGACATCCACACTGACACACACACTGCTTCCGGGTTCTCTCCCCTCTCTCCTTGTCTACGGATCGTTAGATGGTCCAAAACTCAACGCGTTTCACTGCGTTTGATTGTCAGCTTCATCAGGAGTGACCATCTGATGCATCACTCATGGGTTATATACCCACGTTCTTAGCCAAAGTATGGTCTAATTGGCTAAGCTTAATATGGTATCCAATTACCTAGTGTGTCACTGAATAGAGCCTAAATAATGCCTCAATAAGTAATCACACATACAAATTTATACAAATAATAATAAAAATGTTAAATACAATAATAAAAGATAAACTAACAGTGCTTATGTTTAAAAAATAACAAAGACTTGCTAGAATACTATTAAAAAGCTAAAAAAAACACTAGAAAGATTTTTAATCGGCTAGCCGATGAGACGATTGAGGTTAATGTTGCTTCTGTGTATAGAGCCATGGGGTATTTATGCAATAAAATAGAGAATAGATATAATTAAATAGACACATAAAAATAGAGCTCATAAACACATTATTAAAATGTACACAGTATATAGGAAGCATGCACTGTGAAAAAGGAAACATGCAAGATGGGTAAAAAGCACATCAAAGGTAGACCCCCAGATCAATATCTACATTCCTTCCTTTGGGTACCAGGGTTTTTACTTTATGAATCCAAAATGATTCACTCTTGGTAAGTTCTATATCCCTATCCCCTCCTCTCCAGTGTGGCATTATTCAATAGTCACAAACTTGAGTCCTGAGGGGTCTCCTTGGTGGTGTGTAATGAAATGTTGTGAAAGAAAATGTATTGTTACTTTTCTCCTTATATGACCCACATGTTCTAAAATCCTTATTTTAATGGATCCAGAGGTTTTACCAACATCTTGTAACTTGCACAGACATTCGATTAAGTAAATAACATAATCTGTCCGGCAAGTTATATGGGAGGAAATATGGAATTTCCTCTTCGTAACATTTGATGCAAAAATGAATTTATCTTTTGCTCTAAAACTGCAGGCCTTACAAGTTGTACAGCCATAGAAGCCTTTAACCTGTGGAAGCCAAATGTTTGTGCTTTCTTAGATTTTGGCAATGCACTTGGTGCCAACTTGTTTTTTAAAATGTTGACCCTTTTAAAAATAATTTGAGGAGTTTCTGGAACTATTTCCCCCAGGATAACGGCACTTTTTACAATGTGCCAATGCTTCTTCACTATATCTGCTATTTGATTGGCTTGTCTGTTGTATTGAGTTAAAAATGCAAAATTAAAATCATTGGTAGAGTATTTTTTGCCTTATTTGTCTCCAAAAGTTGCTTCCTATCTAACTCATTAACCCTTTCTTTAACTTTTTAACTATATCTGCACTATAGTTCCTATCAAGATTTTTTTCTTGTAGGAGGGATGCTTGTTCCTCAAAAACATTAGGGTCACTACAATTTCTTTTTACCCTTCTAAGTTGACCATATGGCATGTTTTTTGTCAAACTTGGATGGTGGCAACTGGAGGGCAACAGATAACTGTTCCCGTCAACTTTTTTGAAGAAGGTTTCTCATACCCTTTTCAATGTACACATTCAAATCAAGAAAGTGTACTGTATGTTGAATGTAATTACATGTAAACTTGAGATTTTGGTAATTTCTCGAACTACCAGTTTACGGTGAAGTACAAACAAGGGCCCCTGAACATCGGAACTAATGCACTAGCCAGAAGACCGGGACTGAGTACCTGTCAGAATCTGTAAGTCTAGCCACCATCGGCGCACTTCCTGTTTACCCTGGTCTGCGATCGGGTGCCCCACTTCCTCCGCCTCCTGCAATGCATCATCTGGCCCATCCACCAACAGCCACCGCACTACGAGTGTGCGTGCATTATGCGCGGAGATAAATGCACAATCTCCTGGTCCTGCCTCCAGGTTGCGCCCACGCAGTGACGCTATCGGCGCGCGCAAGTGACGCTGCTCAACGCACGCATGTACCGCATCATTGATCTGCATCAGCAAACCTTCCCACACCTGTCTCTTGCATCTTAACAGCCAATATCTGGTTAATATGGGACAGGGAGAAGATGGGGATAGCACTCTCACTTCAACTTAATTAGATAGATGTGTATTTATTTATTTATTTATAAAATGTTTTACCAGGAAGAAATACACTGAGAGTTACCTTTCGTTTTCAAGTATGTCTTGGGCATAGAGTTAAAATGACAAATAATACATGGTTACAAGTACAAATACATAAATGAACGGGGTATACAATGTAAGATGAGAGTACATAAAATCAATTTAATTGGTAATAGTTTAAAACAGTTAATTGGTAGGATAGAATCTTACCTTGAGGATACAGTTAAAACATTTATCCTCGGGGATACAATTTATATTGACACACATCTTTTTTGTTATGATGATCAATACTTCCTCCAGATATGCGGCATGGCGATGGACACCAGGTTTGCACTAATTTATGCCAACATATTTATGGGCATGTGGGAGGAGGACCCGGGCCCATTTGGGGCAAGCCTGGTGTTCTGGAGACGTTATATAGATGACGTGCTGTGTATCTAACTGAGGAAGAACTCAATAAATGTAAAAACTATATCAATGTAAATGATTGGAATCTTAATTTCACATTTAAGAGTAACAACAATATGATTGATTTCCTAGATCTAACTCTATATATTGAAAAAGGAGCAAAAAAGGAGCAATAGAAACAAAAACTTTCTATAAAGAGGTGGACGCTAATACATATTTATTGGCCTCCAGCCACCATAACCCCAGATGGCTCAACATCATCCCACAAGGCCAGTTCCTCAGAAAAAAAAGGAATTGTTCACAGGCACATGTGTTTGGTAGACAAGCTATCGATCTTAAAAAGTAGTTCATAGAAAGGAATTATAATCAAGAAAAATTATCTAAAGCTCTTACAACAGTTGAAACAATGAATAGGGATGATCTTACTGTAATGGATAAAATGAAGAGTAAAGTGGGTGGTGTGGAATTCATACCATTCATTACTCAATATAATGCCATGGCCCCCAATATTACTAATATAATGAAAAAACACTGGGGAATATTACAGGGAGACAAAGAATTATGCAAATATTACCAATGATCCCCCAGATTGTATTCAAAAAAGCTAGAAATCTGAAATTAACACTAGCCCCAAGTTGACCTTTTAGTATGATCAAAGAGAATAAAACTATGTGGCTTAGTAATCTAAAAGGATATTATACATGTCCCAACTGCATAGGATGTCAATAAAGTTTGAAATGCAAGGATTTCAAATCAAATATAACTGGTAGGAAATTCGAGATAGAATCTTTTATCAATTATAAAAGTACATTTACTTTATATTTACTTGAATGTCCCTGTGGACTTCAATATGTGGGGAGAACTGGTAGACCCCTTAAAAGAAGACTCACAGAACATGTCTACAACATCAGAAGGGGACTAATAACCCACAGTGTCTCAAATCATTTTAAGATCCACAACAATCAGAACTCAGCAGGTTTAGTATGTATGGGGATTGATTGTCCCAAACCTAACTGGAGAGGGGGGCACAGGATAAATCTAATTTCACAACGTGAGGGTTAAGAACAATGACTCCAGAAGGACTCAATATTGAGTTTGACCTGGCGTCTTTGCTAAAAAATGGTTAAAAAAAACAATCGTATGCAGTTATTCTCTAGAACTTTGTTCTCACTTTTTTGGTCTCTTGATGTCTCCGTACGTGCGAGTTGGTGGTTGACCATATCCATATTTGCGTGCAATCTCCAGATCATAGTGTAGTTAGAATTTTAATAGAGGTACATATATAATTTAATACATAGTGGACAGACAGAGCCCCTGTAGATAGCACTCTGTTTCTGTATGAATTGGTGATTTATTTAAAATAACTTTATTAATTGACAATATCGTTAAAATATAGGGGTTTAAAACAATGATTAAATGATGCCAAGTGTGGCTAACTCTATGGATAGGTGTATCCAGAGGAGTATACAATGGTGTATTAATGCCCAGTGTTAGGGTAATTCACTGGCCCTAGTGTTCCTCGTATGGAGAGAATGGGCTAGAGTTCTTGTAATGAAAGTAGCGGCTGTGTGGACCACAGATGTAGTGCCCCAGTATTGAAATACTAGTAGGTGCACTAGTTGATTGGACCTGTACTTAGCTGCTTTTGGGCTGCAGCTATTGGTACATTATAGACTTGTGTATACAGATCTAGGTCTATGTGCACCTATTATGAGTTTTTAACACCAGCATGTGTGGGTGGAAGCTGATTACCTTAGCCTTGACAAAGCACTCGCGAAACGCGCGCGTCGGCAAACACGTGACCACGTGCACGAGCAGAGCCTGAGTTCATGTACACTGACTCAGAGAGATTCAAAGAGTCAGCGTGTCTCAGCCCGTGCACAGTAATGGACTGCTGAAAGATCCTACGATCTTAGCAGTCACACATCAGTAAAGGCACAGAGAATATCTGGCAGTAAATCACAGTACAAATGCAGGAAGCCTGAATGCTAATCCCCAAACACAGCATTTAGCTTAAAGGGGCATACACATTGAGCAAAACGGCTACCAATCCAGCAATTAACCTCTGGAGTGCCAGACCATTACCACATATGAAGAGCACTACACCAACTAGGGAAAGGTCTTTCATAATAGACCGATATTAATACCCTAAAAGGAGCAGTACTCAGCTGTTAATTAGGTATCCATCTAGGCAATATCTATAGGGATAGAATTGATTCAACTCAAAGCGACACTCTAGATAGGCCCACTATAGAAAAACAATGTGAATTGCCTAATGCAGTTAGTAAACCCTCAGTTAGCTCCAATAAAGGTAAAAAGAAAAACACTAAATCAGATCAGGGCGAACATCGGGAATATAGAGAACATCCAGATGAGCAATTTAGCAAGGGGCATCAGGGTAGAGAAAAATCCCCGATTGACAAACCTCATGGGGGTCAACATTATAGAGATAGATCCCCAGTGGATAGGACCTATGGGGGCCGCCATGACAATAGCAACAGTAACCAAAAAGGGAGGAGGAGCCTAGTGAATTGAGCTGTTCGGACACCCGTAATTCCTAGTGCAAGGAGAGTCTGGTCTGCCCTACCACTGACGTCACTTCGATTTCCGGGATCGAGTGCGGTGTGCGGCGATCCTCCCCTTGGCAGCATTTGGAATCACACAGGTTGCGGACGGCAATGAGAGCTGCGCTTGAGAAGTTTTAACATTGTAAGTGCGATTTCTTCTTGTTATTTTTATGTTAATAAAACCCCAAACGTTATCACACTAGTTCTGTTCATATCTTCCCCGTCCTTCTAAACCCCCCCCCCCCTCCCGCACGCAAACATCTGTGGGAGCTTGGAGTACATCATTGCCGAGTGAGGGAACTCCTGCAGACGAGACCACGTGGGATCCGTGAGACGATCTAAGGAGCAGGGACGTGTGGCACAGATTCTCTCAACTGTACATGGAGAGCCTATATCCTGTAAGTAGGATTTCAGGGTTCTAGATAGGGGACTATTGACAAAACATACCACGCAATTGGCGTGCCCTGCTGTTTTTTCTGTGATTTCAGGGACACCAGCACATCAAAATAGAAAAACACCCCTACCTGTCTATCAACTATCAAAACATCCATCTATCAGACATACTGTAGGAATCCTATACTAAAGACTGCCCAATTGGTTCACGGTATTTGGGTCAATTGGATTTTATTGCACAGCGCCTGGGACATTTAATTTGTATGTGTATTTGCTTTATACAGATTTGGAATAATCTGTTGATTTTTGACCCACAGGCTGCTTTAATGTTTGATTAATTTTTGATCAATTTAAAGTTAATCCCTTTATTTTTTGTTATCACTGTTATCACTATATCACAATCATTTATTGTAGGTCAGCGCTTCATAGAGGGCTTATAATTGTTTGTTTGCAGGTATATGTATATACAGAATTTACAGCAGTGCCACTAACTTACCAGTATTGCAAAACTAATACTAGTGTCTATTCTAGCCCTGTTATTACACACTTGGGATGTACACGTGTTAAGTATCACACACTTGTATTTAAATACCACCACCCACACATGCTGGTGTTAAAAACTCATAATAGGTGCACATAGACCTAGATCTGTATACACAAGTCTATAATGTACCAATAGCTGCAGCCCAAAAGCAGCTAAGTACAGGTCCAATCAACTAGTGCACCTACTAGTATTTCAATACTGGGGCACTACATCTGTGGTCCACACAGCCGCTACTTTCATTACAAGAACTCTAGCCCATTCTCTCCATATGAGGAACACTAGGGCCAGTGAATTACCCTAACACTGGGCATTAATACACCATTGTATACTCCTCTGGATACACCTATCCATAGAGTTAGCCACACTTGGCATCATTTAATCATTGTTTTAAACCCCTATATTTTAACGATATTGTCAATTAATAAAGTTATTTTAAATAAATCACCAATTCATACAGAAACAGAGTGCTATCTACAGGGGCTCTGTCTGTCCACTATGTATTAAGTTATACGCCCTTTGCAGCACCAGTTTCATTGTTCTATAGTAAAGCTGAAGCGGGGGTAAACATACGTATAAACCTGTACATATATAATTACCATTATTTTTAGTTCACTTCATTTTTTATATGTTTTTTATTTTCATTGCGTTAGATAGGTTGTACTAGGTGCCTTATATTGGTTACGAAGTTCATTTTAGTGCATTCACATTCTGCATTGATTCACCCCTCCTGCTAAATACGTGTAGGGTATGAAAGGGTTACATTTCATATGCTATAAATATCAAAGTTACCCAGATGGCTCCACACCATTGTCACATTTGTGGTCACGAAACCCGTAGGGTGGAGCCTACAGCCGCGGCCCCTTTTATTCTCCAACATCTCCAAAAAATTTCGGGGATTTTTTCCGAAAGCTACGCACTTCACCGCACTTCACCACGTTCATGCCGCATTCTGACCGCATTCATACCGCATTCATACCGCATTCATGTTGCATTCACACCCGCGGTTGATGCGGTTGATGCGCGGTTGATGTGTTTATTGATAATAGTTCGGATTTAATTGGTTGCAATTCTTCACGTATCCGCCAGATGGCAGATATTCATGAATTGTTATGCGCATGCACTTCAGTAATGTGTCGACTTGCAAGTGTTTAAAAGAATACCACAGTGGTCCATTGTAAATTGGCCTTGGGACTGAAGAAGTTACAATAATGTATCAATTTAGGCTTTTCATATTAAAACTAAACGCGCAGTCTGGTGTTCTATTGTCCTGAGAGTTCCGAGATGAGTGCACAACTGCAGTCCGTGTTCCAAAAACCCAACAGAACATACGCTTATTTAATATGGGCCACGATTAATGCAACAGATGATAAGATGGCAACAGTTGTTCAAATTTATCAGTATTTTATCGAAAACTATGACTTTTTTAAAGATGCTCATGTGTGGAAGCGTGCAATAAGGAAAAAGTTATGTATCGATCCATGTTTTTTTTGTATTGATCCCGATGTTATTGGAGGGTATTGGTGTGTATCACCGGGTTTTTCTCGTATCTATGATCATGGAGACTTCAAAAGGCGAAAGGTTATGTTAAAACCAACTAAGAAACGTCAGTCGCAGGCAAGCAATGCACCTTGGGAAAGTCCTTTACGGACGAAACGCGTAGGTGCGCTCCTACCATTGTTTTGCACTGACCATTAAAGTACTCTTTTAATACTCATCCCTGCTTGGAGTTACCCTCATTTTGGCGATCCACTAGCTGGTATGCTGCCAAGAAACGCTGCTGTGCTCCTCTACATCTCTGCTGCTTGTGTTTACCCTGAGAGGACTGCACGCTGGAACGGATCCACCCATCAAGGACACCACTAAGGGAGGTAAAGGGCCTCGGCCCATTATTATTTTACCCTCCAGTGCTGGACTGATTGAGTTATTTCCCCAGGGTGTAGTACACCATCATTAGGAGACCTATTTTGGGGTACCCGCGTGGGGACCACCAGGCCTCTGGTTTCTCACCCTGGGATGTTATGGATTATACTCTATGTCCCTGAACCTGGATCCATTATGGTATATGGAATTATCAGTATAATAATGAGCTATCTATGGTGATGCACCATAAACACCACTTACCAAGCAATGCACCAGCACCAGCACCGTCTTCCAATAACGGTCCGACCGTCAGTGAAAACCTGGTGACCGACAACCCTTGCTGTCTGTCCCCGCCCGGATACCTGCAGCCTGAGCCGGATTTCGCGTACAGATTCCAGCAAACTTGCATGTACATAAGCGATTTCCAGCCTCATCAGCTGACTACAGGTGTAGTAGTCCCGCTGTCACCTGTCAACTACATGTATGATCAAGAATACGGGACTGGCAGTGGCTCGGCGCCAGGTGATTGGCAAAGTCTATGGTGAGTAATGTTGCCGTATGTTATTCTGTTTTTGAAATATCAATATCAATGCACAGTCAAGTGATTCTCCTGTATGCAATATCATTGGCTGAGCAGCTTCTACAGTAGATACTGAACAATTGGTGGAACGCTAGGCGCATGCGCATTAGAACCTTCTTGAAACGCATATGCGTGTCATCACATCAACAGTAGGCGCATGCGCATGTGAACAGGAGACGCCCCCCGAGAAAATTATTGGTGGGACTGACTGACCATTACAGTAAAACTTTTACTTTTTTTTTTCTCTTTGTCATCTCATGCGGAAAACAGCAAATGGAGGGATTTCGATGGATAATATCGCTTTGTGTTACAATGCCTGCACATTGCTGAATCTGATTTTAAAAAACCACGTACCGGAGTCTACAGTTTAGTGGCCGTTGTTATTGATTAGGATAGAATACTGTAACTGAGAGCTTCATAGAAACCCTGAAACAGTATGCTGTTGTTTTCAGACCGTATACAATACTTTATTTATATATACTGTATAATTAACCCAAAAAATAAAAAGTATGCATTTATTCTACATGTATTCCAGTACATATGTGTATTCTATACCCGTACAGCATGTATTGTTTTAATACTCTTGTGATGTACTGTACAGTGCTGGCTGTACAGTATGCCTGGACAGTACTGTGCATTATGTTCTAGAAATACTGTATTTTGTTACAGTATAAAAGGAGACAATGGAACAATTTAAAACAAATCAACATTTTCTTTTATTGGTGGAGTAAGTACAAAAACATTTATTTACAAATACAATTTAAAAACATTTTAAGTATACAGCAATTCAAATCATTAACAGGTGTATGGTTTACTGCTAGTGAAAACATTTATGTACAGAAAGTCAAAACATTTACAGTAGGATGGTGTACAGAACAGTCAGTCAGGCCTGCACAACTCCAGTCCTCGAGGGCTGCAAACAGCCCCGGTTTTGAAGATAACCTTAAAAACCGGGCCTGTGTGCGGCCCTCGGGGACTGGAATTGTGCAGGTCTTGTGTACAGTAAGTAAAAACATTTATTTATTAATACAAGTTAAAACACGCAGCATCTCCTTTATTAAAGTACAGAAAGTCAAAACATGTACAGCACAACAGTATGGTGTTATTAAAAAAAATTCTTTATTCAGAAATTTAAAAAAAAAAGCAACATCTCCTTTATTAAAGTACAGAAAGGCAAAACATTTACAGTAGGATGGTGTACAGAACAGTCAGTCAGGCCTGCACAACTCCAGTCCTCGAGGGCCGCAAACAGGCCCGGTTGTAAGGATAACCTTGAAAACCGGGCCTGTTTGCAGCCCTCGGGGATTGAAATTGTGCAGGTCTTGTGTACAGTAAGTAAAAACATTTCTTTATTAATACAAGTTAAAACACGCAACATCTCCTTTATTAAAGTACAGAAAGTCAAAACATTTACAAAAGCATTTACAAAAAATAATCAACAGTTGAACAGTCACGCAAATTCGATCCCCACCAGATTGTCCTTCCAGGGCCGATGCCTTGTATGGCGCAAAATGCCATTAATGGAGTCTCGGACGATTTTCATTAAAGGATCTGAAATTGAAAAATAGCGCCGCAATTCCTCCACAATAGTCCTTCTTAAATTTTCAGGAAGCGCCCTTTTTTTGCGATTTCCTTCGTAGTTTACATTGTTGGCCCATCCGCAGTACACCATGTAGGACACGTGGTGCTTAAAAATTAACATGCCATACTTCTGGGGTAAACCAGCACTCATCACCCTATACTTCTCCCTGAGTGCCGGTGGCAGCTCACGCAGGATGATGTCGGGCACCGTATTGATGCAAGCGTATGTAGGTTCGGTTCTGGGAGCGGGTGTTCTTCTGGGAGAGGGTGTGCTTGTGGTGGCGGGTGAGGGTAGGTTGTCTGGGAGGAAGCTTTCCTCCTGTCTTGGTCGCCGTGTTTTCTCCTGGCGTGGTCTTGACGGGGTTGTCATGTTATCCTCCTCCTCAACGGCATACATGTACACATATTCTTCTGTGGAGGGGGTGCACTTGGTGTTTGAAGGCAGTCGAAGGTCCCATTCATCACATCCATGCCACCCTCCTGCTCTGGCATCGGGGATACAGGGGCATGAACACCGAGCAAATTATGTATCCCCGCTATGTCAGTCTCTATCTTCTCCATCCGTCGATCCATCTTCTATATCCGTTGATCCATATTTAGCATGGTCTCTAAAAGCAGATCTATCTTTACCAGCATAGTCGAGTTCCCGGGGATATCCACACTTAACCCATTCAGCATGCGGTCTAACGAGCGGGTTCTTGTGCATGGCGTGCTGTGGACATCTGGGTGGATGGGTGCTACGGAGGATGAGATGGGGGTTCCCTGGAGAGAAGCGGCAGTGTCATCGAAGAGGGATGGAGAAAGCGACCTGTGATTTCCGGGCGAGAAGTGGCAGAGTCGTCTAAGCGTAATGGAGAAAGTGACCCATGGATTTCAGGGACACCAGTGGCAGCGGCGTCGAAGAGCAGTGGAGAAGATGGGCTGTGGGTTTCCGGGAGAGCGGCGGCAGTGTCGTGGACGAGTAGTGGAGCAGATGGGCTGTAGATTTCCGGGAGAGCGGCGACAGCGTCGTGGACAAGTAGTGGAGAAGATGGACTGTAGATTTCCGGGAGAGCGGCAGCAGAGTCATCGAAGCGTAATTGAGGAAGTGGCCTGCGGGTTCGATGGGTTGGCTGCCATTTGCTTTGCCTTGAGTGTACATCACCAAATTTCTTCTTGACATAATAAGGTTTACGTGTATTAAAACCCTTAGCCTTTGGGGTCAGCAGAAGGTTTTCTTTATTAACCTTAGCCTTTTGCTTTGGCCTTGGTTTGGAAATGGCTCCTGCCTTTCGCTTTTTCTGTGTGACAGGCACAGCAGAGGTGAGTGGGTTCCTGCGTCCGTAGAATCGGGGTTGATCCATGGAAGCAGATGGCACAATGCAGTATCTGGACAAGGGCAAGTTCAGGTAAAGATCATCGAGTGGTGGGCTATGCAAAGTGTGTAACCTTTTAAGCATGGTGACGAGGTACAGGTGTTGAAAGTGGGCGTACTCTAATTTGAGTCATTAACGTATAAATACACCATCCATTTTGTGGATTCACTGCACATTGAATACACATCGACTAAACATCGAATATACATTCTTGTGTTTGTATTTCTTTCTACTCGCAGCAATGGTTGTTAAAAAGATTTCAAAGGATCTCAGCATGAGAATTAAGGAGATGTACACGAGCGGACAACGAATTGCAGATATCCAACGCTGGTTAGCTGCTTCTGGCCTCGTTGTGCCATCAACCACCGTGTGCTATCATGCAAACGGAAAATCCAAACAACGCACGAGGACACCAACGGTAACTAACGCGTAAGTATATTTATATAACTATATAATACAGTATATCTATTATTGTTTATATTGCTTCATATTAATAGAACTATATATTGTGTAGATCTGTCTAATTTTATAGTTATTTCGGTATATTTATATAACTTCGGTATATAATACAGTATATCTATTATTGTTTATATTGCTGCATATTAATAGAACTATATATTGTGTAGATCTATCTAATTTTATAGTTATTTCGGTATATTTATATAACTACAATATATAATACAGTATATCTATTATTGTTTATATTGCTGCATATTAATAGAACTATATATTGTATAGATCTATCTAATTTTATAGTTATTTCGGTACATTTATATAACTACAGTATATAATACAGTATATCTATTATTGTTTATATTGCTGCATATTAATAGAACTATATATTGTGTAGATCTATCTAATTTTATAGTTATTTCGGTATATTTATATAATTACAGTATATAATAAAGTATATCTATTATTGTTTATATTGCTGCATATTAATAGAACTATATATTGTGCAGATCTATCTAATTTTATAGTTATTTCGGTATATTTATATAACTACAGTATATAATACAGTATATCTATTATTGTTTATATTGCTGCATATTAATAGAACTATATATTGTGTAGATCTATCTAATTTTATAGTTATTTCGGTATATTTATACAGTATAATTACAGTATATAATACAGTATATCTATTATTATTTATATTGCTGCATATTAATAGAACTATATATTGTGTAGATCTATCTAATTTTATACTATTTTTACTGTAAATGATGTGCTTTACTTGTGGCCTACTGCACTGTAACTTACCGGATTGTTGTTTTTCTGTACACTGTAGGGAGACAACTCTTCTGGTCGACAAAATAAGTGAAGAGAATGATGAGAAGAGTGCCTTAAGGGTCAAATACACTCTGCAGCAAAATCACAATCTCACTGTATCCGGACCAGCATAAAGAAGATGAGATGCAGAATTGGATGGAAATATGGACGTGTGAGGTTAGTACTGGACAGTACAGGAGGTAAAAGTGTTGTTTAAGAAACTGTACTGTACCTCTAAAATTATTCCTTGTCATTACAGAGCGTACCCTATGATAAGGGACGTTAACAAGATCAATAGAGTGGTCCAGGCCCAGGCATGGATCGACAGTGGAGAAACTTTCCAGGATTGCATCTTCACTGACGAGTCTTCTTTTTCGCTGGAGAGATTTGCCACCTTTGCATTCCACAAAAAAGGTCGCATATCTATGAAGCCGCGTCCGAAACACCCAGTGAAGATGCATGTGTGGGGAGCCATCTCTAGGCGTCGACCAGGATGCATCGTCATCTTTGAAGGTACAGTAAAATGTATGTCACACGCTTTTGCCTTATGCACTTTACTGTACTAGTGTGCAGTTTTATGAGCACTTTTCTTTTCTTGTTATAGGAATCATGAATAAAGCTTTTTTCCAAGAGCAATTTGTGCCTGAGATTGGGGAATACATCACACGTGAGTTCCCAGATGGTCACCGTTTCTACAAGGACAACAATCCGAAGCACACCGCGTCAACAGCGCATATTCTTGAGCGCGGTATCAACTGGGTGAAGACGCCAGCGGAGTAAGTGCGGTAACCGTGTCTCATTTTTTCCCACTGTTTTTACTGTGTACTGTATCTCTTTAACTAATTGTCCTTTTTCTCCCCCTCCAATGACAGATCGCCAGACTTCAATCCTATCGAAATGGTCTGGCATCAGTTGAAGGACCATATCCGAAAAGTCGTGAAACCCTCCAAAAAGGATGAGTTGGCGCAAGGCATAATGAGTTTTTGGAACGATGTACTCACTGTGGAACGATGCAATAAATATATTGACCATATTGCGACTGTGTTGCCTATTGTGATTGCGCGTAATGGGCAAGCATCAGGAAGGTAGTATTGTATAGTACTGTACTGTAGTATTGTAAGTACAGTATGATACAGGTAAGTATGGCACAGATTTGTTTTTCCCTGAGAGATCAGCACTAGCCCTCTGGTTACAAAGTATTTAACAGTAGTCATAGTATACAGTAGTTCCAGTATAGACTAGTTTGACAGTACTAACTGCATACTGTAGTCCAATATGGAGTAGCTATACAGTACACAATGCCATACTATGCACCTAACTGCTCAATTTTTTTCTTTCCTGAGAGAGCAGCACCAGCCATCTGGTTGCAAAGTATTTAACAGTAGTCACAGTATACAGTAGTTCCAGTATAGACTAGTTTGACAGTACTACAGAATACAGCACACAATGCCATAATACAGTATGTACATAACTGCACTAATTTGTCTTTTCAGAAAAAAAGGATGGACTGGGGGAGAGGTGGGTATCGTGTAAAGTTTGTGAACTGTTTGTACAGTTAAGTGTATCTAAACTGCAGCCATGATGTACACAAAACCTCCCCTCTCTCAATGAACTACTGTACTGTACACAGAATGAGGAAGAAGATAAAGACGGAAAAATTTATATATATATATATATATATATATTCATTGTAACATCGCCGGAAGAAGAGATCAGTGTATCTCAAAAGCTCGCACAAATAAAAGCATTTCGTTAGCCACAGAACGGTATCATCTATTTATTTTTTGATTATTGAAGCTCGGCTAACACGGTACTGATACCTCTACATGAATATATATATATATATATATATATATATATTATATATATATATATATATATATATCATTATATATTATTAATTAATATCATTATCAATGTGCATTATTCATGGTTATCCACCGGCCCTCAATTTTCATCTGACAGAAGAACTGAATAAAGACTGTATTTTGTATTATTCATGATTATTTGTATATTTGTATTTTTTTTTCCTGATAAAATAAAATAAATATTCATTTACATTCATGCTAAACATAATCATTGACCCCCCCCCCTACACCAAAGAAAAAGAAAGAATAATAAAAAGTGGTAACTTACTGCATCAAATACATGAATCAGATTATGGTTTTTTTTAACTCTCAATTTCACAGTGCTGTGCAAATCAGATTTACATATCAAATTCGAGAAGGGATTATCGCAAGCGTTACCGTAAACAAGGCCTCAAAGGGTTGGGGGGGTGGATGGGTGAGTCATGCGCAGTAATCATCAGTTAGTTCCCATCCCAAAGAGGATTACAGAGAGGTGACTCAAAGCCAACAATAGGAAAATTAGGAACGCAGGCACAGAGAGGTGATGCTCGGCTAGGGACGGACGATTAAAAACACAACGACAAGCTTTAGAAACGGAATGATTCTGGAGAGGTGTCTCTCGATAGGAGGTTCAAATCCTTGAGCGAGCCTTGTGTGTGTGCATGGGGGGGGGGGTACAGGGTACAGCTGCATGAAGGATTAGCTGTACTGTAGTTCAAAGAAATTATATATTTTCAAAAGGCAGGTCATCATAATAATTTGACCCCTACACCCCCAAATACATAAAAAGCACACAAATCAACCATGTGCAGTCAAACGCACAGTGTCGCAGTCAAAAGCTACAGCACAGATTGAATATCGAAATATCAAGATGGTTTAGGCAGGCTTGTGGAGACAATAAAAATAAAAAATGAGGAGAAAAAATATAAAAAATTTTTTTTTGGTCACACTCTTGAACTTCGCAAGCAAGCAGTTGTGAAGTTACAGACGCATGCGCAGTAATCACCAGCTATCAAGCAGGAATGTGATTGAAACCAGAAAGACACACATTCAAAGGAATGGTGTGGGAGAGGTGTTCTGTACTGTAGAAAAGATAAGAAGTTGAAATACTGCAGTGCAGTAAATTAGCCTGTGTGTGCGGGGGCGAGTGAGGGGAGAGTGCTGTATATGCCGAAATGTGATACTGTTACAGTACACGCCTATGCGTTTCAACAATTTTCAAATGAGACATACAGCACTGCACATGCATATATAAATATGCAAATTTACAACTACTGCGCGCGCACACGCAGACTGTGTACTGACGTAGGTTGAACTGCTAAAGTATTAGACTTTGAAGAGAACAGCTCGCGAACGCCACCCTGAGTTTTTAGACGGTATTGCAGTATTGCAGACAGCGCTAATAAAATGCTAATATTACGAGTGCTAAAAAACCGCAATATACTCCGGAAAAAAAAAACATACTGCATCTGCCCGCGGTTATCAGAGTTGCGCCGCTACGGCCGCACTAGGGTAAAGGCGGCCACAGCTGTAGCAAACATCCATCTGTTAGGTAGTAAGAGGAGGGATTCCCTGAGCAGCGCCAACGTCACCGGGGAGGTAGTTCACTCTGATTGTGGCCGCAGAGGGAGAGAGTGTTAGAACTTACCTTGGCAGTCTGCATAGGATCCCGGACTCTCAAGCTGCGGACGGCATTCTAATATCACTGGCCAAGACATGCTGCAATGTGAGTGATATATGTCTTGTGTCTTTTTTAAATAAATTGATCTTCTCTTTTGGTATTGTGCAATGTGCATTTGTCTATTACATGAACATTGATCGGGCTGGAGGATTAATCCAAGCACCAGGTGTGGGGACATCATCCGATCAACGATACAAAGATACCAATTGAAGCATTTTATTTTTTATATTTGCTGTAAGTAGGCATTCTCAAGGGTTCGTTCAAGCACTCTGAGTATGAGGTTACTGTGCAATGGTTTCCTTTTTTCTTTATTTGCAGTGCTGTAACATCCGGAGGAACTCAACCACTACAAAGACTTTTCCTTACCTGTACTATTGAATATATCTGTTCAGAAGTAGTAGATATACTCCTTATGTGCGCCAAGAACTTTGGTTTCTCTTATTGTCGCATTTGGTTTACAAGTCATTTTGGATAGACTTGTTGTTTAGTCCTTTAGCTGCCATCCCATTTAGGTTTATGAGATCTGTGGGATTTAGTAACATATGTATAACATTCTGTGTGTATGCTTGAATTGTTATTGTGTTATTATTTGTGCACAGTCACATTGGGTAATTGATATACAGTTTTAGTTAGATTTTAACCACCATCACTTATTCCGTAAGCATTGTTTTTTTACAGGAAGTTTAGTTATAAAGGCACTAGTTATTAGTTTTTTATTGTATGGTTCACAGGGCGTTGGCTCACGAGGCTTAATTGCTTGTGAGTATTGTCACTAGTTACTCAGCATTGGTTAGAATATTATTGTCACAGTCTTTTTTTAAGTATTGTGCATTGTTAGAGCTAGTTAGCTCTTGCTGTGTTGATAGTTTAATATTCTCAACATTTTTAATAGGTAAGAGTGCTTTTTTGTGTATTTTTTCATCCTTTTGCCAGGTCCATCTGCTACCACGTCAACCCTTATGCCGATGACATTGACATCTGAACCCCGACTTCCGACACCCAATTGTTATGGTGGAGATCCCCACGGATGCGGAGGTTTTTTTGAATCAATGCTTCATTCAGTTTGAAATTATGCCTTCTCATTTTCCGTCTCAAAGATCCAAGGTGGCGTATCGTATTTCGCTACTCACCGATGATGCCCTTGCCTGGGCTTCCCCCATCTGGGAACAAAGTTCGGACCTTACTCAGGATATCGGTCAATTCACCCAGGAATTCTGCAGTCTTTGACACGCCTGGCCGCAAGGTAACTGCTACTTCTTCTCTTTTTCACTTTTCCCAGAGAAACCGTCCTGTCGCCAGATACGCCCTTGAGTTTCATACTATCGCTGCTGAGACCGAATGGAACAATGAGGCGTTGTCGGCTGACTTCTGGCAGGGTCTCTCTGAGACATTAAAGGATGAACTCGCTGCACATGAGCGTCCAACTGATCTCGAGGAGCTTATCACCATCTGCATCCGAATAGATCAATGTTTGCAGGAAAGAAGGTCCGATAGATCCCGCCATCGCCTACTCACTCCGAGATTGCTTCGTCTCAATACCGGTACATCTGAATCTTTTCACTCTGATACACCCGAACCCATGCAACTATGTGGTAATAAGTTGTCCTCTATGGAGAAACGCAGACGCAACACCGGTCTCTGCCTCCCGGACATCAGGTACTCAATTGTCCCCACAAGTCGTGAAAATCCAACTCCTAATGAGGTCCAGGGGAATCACATTTGGGAACACTATCCACCACCCCTATTACTAAGAAAATCTTGCCAACCAGGATCTTAATACCTGTTTCACTGACCGGCCAGAACTTTCATACCACCGCCCTAGCATTTGTGGATTCCAGTTCGGGAGGCAACTTTATTTACCAAGGCTTCACTGAAAGGAACAACATCCCTCTCGTCTGCAAGAGGTATCCTGTAGGCTTAGAAGTTATTGATTGTCGACCTCTACATCCAGCCTTCATATCCTTACAGACTACTCTCTTCCACTTACATACAGGTGAGGATCATTCAGAGGAGATAAATCTGGATGTCATTCACACCCCATCCGTTGAAGTGATCCTTGGCCTTCCGTGGCTTCAACGTCACAATCCCCAAATAGATTGGACCAATAAGGAACATGTCTTGTGGAGTGCTTCCTGTTCAGAAAAACTGCGCTGTGCTCGTTAAAAGGATATGCGGACTGGCTTCTCCTGAAGAAGAAAAGAGGTCCATACCTGAGCTACACTGGCGACACACTTTATCGCAGTGCGGCCAGATCCGCAAGCCGGGAGATTTCCCGGCTTGCTAGTGGCCGCCCCTCGGCGTGCCGCGCGTCATAGACGCGCGGTCACGCGTCATCGGGAGCCTGCGTCCCCTGCACGCGTGTCCAAGGGCTCCCCGAGGGAGCCCTGGTTTCCCGCGATCGCGGGACAGCGGCAGGGGGTTCCGGGGGACCCGGCGGACCCGGCAGCGGTAGGGAGAGCGCCCCGATCGGAGGGCGCTCTTCCGCTGCTTCGGCGCGCGCCCGTCACACTCGGGCGCGCGCCAGGCTACTGCTGCGGCACAGAACGGGCAAATGCTCGAATAAACTGTGCCGCAGCAGTATACGCCAAATTCTGCAATGTTTTTGACAAGGCACAGTCAGAGGTCCTGCTGCCGCATCGTCCTTTCGACTGTCCCATTGACCTTTTGCCTGGTTCAGATCCCCCTAGGGGAAGTTCTTATCCTCTCTCTCTTCCAGAGACTAAAGCCATGAGAGACTACATTCAGGAAAATCTTCAAAAGGGGTTTGTAACAGGGGACTTACTCTGTTCAGAAAACTTGTCTCTAATCCAGCAGTGTGCTGGTTAATTGACCAGCACCTGGCTGATTAGAGGTGTTAGAAATAGCCTGCCTCTGAGACAGGAAGTGAGATTCCTTAGCACACCTGTGAGATGAACAAGAAGACAGACATCTTGAGCCTGCTAGAAGAGACTGCACGCTGCCAGCACACAGGGGAAAGTACTTCTAAACCTGGAGAACAAAGAAGCTTTCCCCTACAAGAGACAGATAAGACTTTCCTTTCTAAGACTTTTTGTATATCTGCACATATCAAGATATATGTTTGGGGCTGGGAGACATGCTAATCTAAAGGGAGTTGTGGACTGCATAGGTTTCACTAGAAATACTCCCAAGTGGAACAGAAGCTTTGTTTGACCCCTTATTTGCATATGTTTGGATGTTTTCTTGTGTTAAAGAAACAGGCGCAATAAAAGCCGTATTTAATTTCACCTTAAAACAGTCTCCATTGTATACCTCTGCACATGTCCTATTACATATGTTGTCAGAAGTTGGGACTGAGGTGGCCCTTGAACTTAAAAGGGGTCCCGGAGATTGCCTGTGAATTTTTGTTGTTGTGCTTTTTGCCTACAAACAGCCTGAGCAACATAAACAAAGGATCACATGCATCAGAGACCAGAATTAAAGGGATACACATCCAGGATGGAAATGTACACTGCACTGAAGAAAGCCACAAAACCACAGATGGACTATTTTCCCCAATTCCAAGAGGAGAGAGAGAGACTATGCTGAAGCAGGTAAACCTTACTTGCCTATCACAATAAAGTGTAATATGGTAGTTGAAATAGGGGTTTTGCCTTCCAGCCATAGTCAGGGTTCAAGAAGTAAGTTAGCCCTTAAAAGGGATAGGCGTTTGTTGTTTTCAAATGTTTAGCTGAAGCAGTGAATACAGATGGTGACCCACGAGTGGTACTGATTCTGCAAGTAAAGGCTGCCACACCGCATAGGACTACCAGCTGTGAATGGTGTATATGCAGAAAAGTGTGAAAATTGATGCAAGACTGTGCTGAAGCAGGGGAATTTTCAGCAAACAAGTGCTGTGTTTAAAATTGCCCCGCCGGGTAAAAAGGGATTACGGAACTGCGTAATGGGTAACCCAAAGCCAAGTGCTGAGTGTTAAGTCGCCCTGCCCAGAGTGAAAGAAAGTGAAAAAAAAAAAAAAGAAATATTTCACTGCAAAGAATATTTTTTTTTTTCTGCAAGTAAAGTCTATCTATGTATCTTGGGAGTAAAACAGGCACCCAAAGTGTGAAGAGTGAATGCCATAATACCCAAAGATGAGACTGAAAATTACTGAACTCAAGCAGAAAACCAAATGCCTTTGCTGAAGCCAGAAAATGGGCAGCTAGCAAGCGTTGTATTTAAAGAAATAGAACCCTGGGAATGTAAAATGGCCACCCAGCTGAAGTCAAATACAGACTCTGCAAAAATAGGAAGAAAATGTGTTCCTGGTGTAAAGAACCCCACCACATGGAGCAGTGTCCCTTCAGGCCTTATTCAGACGATGAGAGTGAATGCATGCACAGCAATGCTAATATTGTAAAACTTACCCAAGGGAAGAAAAAGTCTACAGAGAGGCCTGTGAGAGCTACGACCTCTACAAGCAAAATATGCCCACCTGTAGGACTACAACCATTTGGGGTTCTAGCAAATACAGTGGCAACAGCTGCAATAGCGCCTCCTGAGGTCAGGAAGAAAAATACACCTGATAGCCCCAAAATGGAGGACAAGATGCAGCGTTCCTGTAATGAACCCTACCTCATGGAAGAGTGGCCCTTCCAGTCCGATGAGGAGGAAGACATCTCTTATGGGGAACCCAAACTGTGTCACACCCACAAAACACCCCAAGAATGGTGGGGGTGCCTGAACTCGGTACGAACCGAAAAGACCGCTCCCTATGATGACGAATATGATCGGCAGGAGAAAGAGCGGGAGCAGCGGATCACTGAATATTTCCGTCAGCTATTACAGTTGCAAGAAAAGCAGGGTGGATCCAGTGACGCTGCTAAAATTTCAAATGAAGATGGTGACTCCAGTATCCCTGAGGGGATACTGTCATCCAAAACAAAAAGGCGAAAAAAGAAAAAGAAAAGCGGTTCTTCACTTACCGTGGAAGGAACAGACACATCTGCAGATCTTGCGGAGGAAAGGGGGGTCCGAAATGCCCTGTAGCCTAGAGAAAATGGAGAAGTCGTTCCACGGATGACCGAATATCCAGAGGGCCCAAGGCAGAAGTCGTGTACCCCAAAGAAGTGTCTGTCCGGTGCTAATAGTGAGAAACCCTCAACCAACCATTCCAGGGAAGCGGAGCCGGAACCGGTGAGTGACGATCCCTTGACCAGCCCTGGGGATGCCCTGAAGGTTGCTAGGCGTGACTGTGAACTGCTCCGGGAACAATTGAAACTGAAGAACGCAGAGCTACTGAAAAATAACGTGAAGCTACAGAAAGATGTGCTCACAATGTACCCTTTGGCCAGGACAGAATTGGACGTTCTCAAGACTGGGCTAGATACTGCAAACGCTACTATTACCGCCATGGATGAAAAGCAGAGCCAATCTGATAAAATGATGGCTAAGCTGAAGCGGAAGTATGAGGAGGCACTGAAGGAGATGACAGTCTTTCAGCAAGAGGTTCACACTCTTCGTGTAGAGCTGAATGCCTCACAACAGGAGGTCAAAAGTGTCTGGACAGAGGTGGACGTATCTCAGAAGGAGGTTCATACACTCCGCAGAGCACTGGATGCCTCACATCATGAGATCAACAGCTGCTGCACAGAACTGGAAGTCTCCAGAAAGGAACTTCACAGTCTCACTGAGGAGCTGGACATTTTGAAAGAAAACTATCCTACATGTTAACTTAGATCTCAAAGTCTCTCAGAAGGAGCTTCAGAACCTAAACCTGGAGATGGAAGTCTCACGCCAGGAGACAGCCCACCTCCAAGCAGATGTGCAAAAATGGAAGGTGGACTGCAAGGAGGCCCTGAATAGTACAGAGACTGAAAAAGAAGAAAATGTAAGATTAAAAAAAGAAAATTCGGAGTTGACATACCACGTCAATGGAAAGAATGAAAAGCTGCACAAGCTAGAAAAAATAAAGAAACGGTTGGAAGATGAAAAATTTGAAGCAGAGCACCGACTGCAGAACCAACTGCAAGGTCTGCGTACACATCTTCAGAATGTTGAGGAGAAGCAGCAAACTCTGCAGGAAGAAAATCTGCAGGCTGCTAAGGAAATACAAGTGCTGCAGGAACGTCTGATTACCAAGTGCATCCTCGCAAAGCAGCAGGATAAACTGAAGGCTACCCTTACCATCACCAAAGCATCGCTAGAGGCTAAGCTTAGAGGCCAGGTGATTCGGTACAAGAGGGAGCGCAAAAAGGTCCAGAAACTGAGATGAGTATCTGCGGCCCAAGCGAAGAAGTTCACAGTGCTCCACAAAATAAAGAATGATAGGTGGAAGCAAGCTCAGAGAAAGCACAGGGAAGAAATAAAGACCCTGAAAGGAGAATGGCAGGAAACACTCAAGAAACAGAGTGAGACTCTGCAGCACAGTAACTTACAGATGCCTCCAATACGGGAAAAGGTATTGGCTCTGTCTAAGCATCGGTATCACACAGTAACTAAGGCCCGCGAGGACAAGAGTACAGTGAGAGCTGGGGACACCACTCACCTTCAAAACAAGATTATGAAGTTTGAGCCACCTAAGAAAGCACTAGCCAAACCTGCAACCGCCCAACAGGCAACAAACAGAGGTAGGAGTGCAGAATCAAAGCCAGAAGAATCCTTAGCTGAGGAAGCTAAAAAGATAGGACATTCTCTGGAAATAGAGCTGGAATCGCAACTCAATCCCAAAGAAGCTGAACTGGTGACTACATTGAATGGGAAAAGTGCAGGAAGACAGCTTCAAGAACTGAGGGTTCGAGTGGCTGTTTGTAGACGGACGTTCACAGAGGTACACAATTAGGAGGCTTTATAATGTGAAATTATAATAGGCTTTATTGTGCCTGTTCCTTTTCATCAGGAAATTATCCAAACACAGGGGGGGGGGGGGGGGGAAACAAAGCTTCCATTCACTTGGGAGTATTTCTAGTGAAATCCTATGCAATTAGTTCACATCTCCATTAGTTAAGCATTTCTCCCAACCCCAAACACATAGCATGAAAATAAGCAGATATAAGCAGTGTCTTAATAATGAAAGTCTTATCTGTTAGCTTCTGTAGAGTAAGCTTCTCTGCTCTCCTGGAACCACACCCGTGCGTGCACAGAAAATATCAGCATCCAGGTTTAGAAGTCTTGTTTGGTGTCTTGCAATCAGCTATGCTGGGCAGAGCTCAAGGCATGTGCTGTCTCCAAAGGTCAGCTCTCAGTCAGAGCTAAGGAGTCACTTCCTGTCTCAAAGGCAGGCTTTTTGTAAACAATCTAATCAGGCAGGTGGTGTTTAGTAAAAAACTACCACACTGCTAGATTAAAGGCACATTACTGAACAGGGATAAGTCCCCTGTTACATACCTCCCCTGTTTGTGGGAAGCTCGGGCTTACCACGGCCAAAGCCCATCCTTCCACTCTCATTCTAGATATCTCTGTGACTTGATGGAGGAAGAGAACCCTCTGTCCCGCGGGGAGTGGAGCCCTTTCTCCAGTTTATTTTTGTCTCCTCCCGAAGATGCTTGAGATCTGCACTCCTCAGTCGCTCGAGGAGGACTTTTTCCACGTAAAGTCTTTTTATCGCGTGAGCGGTCTTGAGATTTCTGTTGCGTCGGGCACTCCTCTTTTTGTAGACAAAGTGTGTCGCAACAGTTGTAGAGCAGTTAGGACTAGCCCTTAGAGTTATCTGCTCTTGAAGTGGTCTTTCTGCAGCTTCTCCACACCACGGAGTCGCCAGTTCAGCTTCTTCAGCTAAGGATTCTTCTGGCTTTGATTCTGCACTCCTACCTGTACCTCTGTTTGTTGCCTGTTGGGCAGCTGTAGGTTTGGCTAGTGCTTTCTTTGGTGGCTCAAACTTCGTAATTTTGTTTTGAAGATGCGTGGAGTCCCCAACTCTCACTGTACCCTTGTCCTTGCGGGCATTAGTTACTGTGGGATACTGGTGCTTGGGCAGAGCCAATACCTTTTTCCGTATTGGAGGAATCTGTATCAGAGTCTCCTTCATATTCTGTAGCTCTGTAATTTTTGTCGTCAAGGTTGCCGCTGCGTCTGTCTTCTCCTTGGTGTACTGACTCAAGGGAATGGAACAGTCTCTCTGTCTCTCCAGATCTTTCTCCAGTTTCTGAGCCTTCTCACGCTCCCTCTCATACAGAGTCACCTGGTATCGAAGCTCCGCTTCCAACGATTATCTGAAGACATGCAGCGTGGCCTTTAGCTCCTCATACTGCTCTGTGGGGACGTACTGGGTATTCAGACGTTCCTGCAGCGCTTGTACCTCTTTAGCAGCCTGCAGTTTTTCTTCCTGTAGCGTTTGCTGCTTCTCCTCAGCATACTGGAGGTGTGTACGCAGACCTTGCAGTTGGTTCTGCAGTCGGTGCTCTGCGTCAAACTTTTCCTTGACTTCTTCTGTTAACTGAAAATTTTCTTCTTTCAGTTTTAAGTTTTCTCTTTTTAATCTTGAATTTTCTCCTTTTTCAGTCTCTGTATTCTTCAGGGCCTCTTTGCAGTCCTCCTTCCATTTACGCATCTGCTTTGAGAATGACAATCTCCAGGCGTGAGACTTCCTTCTCTAGGTTGAGGGTCTGAAGCTCCTTCTGAGAGACTTTGAGATCTGTTTCAAGATTACCAATAGTTTTTTTTAGCAATGTCCATCTCCTCAGTGAGACTGTGTAGTTCCTTTCTGGAAACTTCCAGGTCTGTGCGGCATTTGTTGGTCTCATGATGTGAGGCATCCAGTGCTCTGCGGAGTGTCTGAACCTCTTTCTGAGATATGTCCACCACTATCCGGACACTGTTGACCTCCTGTTGTGAGGCATTCAGCTCTATGCGAAGAGTGTGAACCTCTTGCTGGAAGACTGTCATCTGCTTCAGTGCCTCCTCATACTTCCGCTTTAGCATAGCCACCATTTTATCAGATTGGCTCTGCTTTTCCTCCATGGCGGAAATAGTAGCCTTTGCAGTATCTAGCTCAGTCTTGAGATCCTCCAATTCGGTCTTGGCCGCAGAGTAAATTGCGAGCACAGTCTTCTGTAGCTCAGCATTATTTTTTCTCTCCCTTTCCAATTCTTCACAGAGTAGATCACAGTCATGCCTGGCAGCTTGCAGTGCATCTTCAGGGCTGGTCAAGGGATCGTCACTCACTGGCTCCGACTCCACTTCCCTGGGATGGTTGGCCGAGGGTTCCTCACTGTTGGCACCGGACAGACACTTCTTTGGGGTACACAACTTCTGCCTTGGGCCCTCTGGATATTCAGTTACCCGCGGGACGAATTCTCCATTTTCTCTAGGTTGCAGGGCAACTCGGTCCCCCTTTACCTCCACAGGATCTGAGGACGTGTCTGTTCCTTCCACGGTAAGTGAAGAACTGCTTTTCTTTTTCTTTTCCCGCCTTTTTGATTTGGATGACACCGTCCCCTCAGGGATATTGGGGTCTCCATCTTCATTTGAAATTTTAGCAGCTTCATTATGTACGCCAGGCTTTTCTTGCAGCTGCTTTAGCTGATAGAAATATTCGGTGATCCACTGCTCCCGCTCTGTCTCCTGCTGATCATATTCGTCATCAATGGGAGCGGTCTTTTCTGTTCGTGCTGAGTTCAGGCACCCCCACCATTCTTGGGGTGTTTTGTGGGTGTGACTCGGTTCGGGTTCCCCGTAAGAGATGTCTTCCTCTTTATTGGACTGGAAGGGCCACTCTTCCGTGGGGTAGGGTTCATTACAGGAACGCTGCATCTTGTCCTCCATTTTTAGGCTATCAGGTTTAATTTTCTTCCTGACCTCAGGAGGCACTATTGCAGCTGTTACAACTGTATTTGCTAGAACCCCCAATTGTGGTAGTCCTACAGATGGGCATATTTTGCTTGTAGAGGTCGTAGCTCTCACAGGCATCTCTGTAGAGTTTTCTTTCTTGGGTAATTTTTTTTTTCAATATCAGCAGTAATGTGCATGCATTTTCTTTTATCAGATATACAAGATGTGCAGTTGCTAGGTAAAAAAGTCTATTTGCTAAACACCATTTACTTGCTAGGTGAAATACCTCCGCTTCAGCAACAGAATTTGGTTTTCTGCCTGAGTTCAGTAATTTTCAGTCTCATCTTTGGGTATTATGGCATTCACACTTCACACTTTGGGTGTCTGTTTTGCTCCCAAGATAATAGGCATTCTTTTTTTACTTGCAGAAAAAAAACATTCTTTGCAGTGGACTCAACACTCAGCAATTGGCTTTGAAAAACCTTTTCCTTTATAGGGCAATTTTACACTCAGCATTTGTTTGCTAAAAATTCCCCTGCTTCAGCACAGTCTTGTATCAATTTTCACACTTTTCTGCATATACTCCATTCACAGCTGGTAGCACTATGCGGTGTGGTAACCTTTATTTGCAAAATCAGTACCACTCGTGGGTCATCATCTGTATTCACTGCTTCAGCGAAACTTTTGAAAACAATAAACACCTATCCCTTTTAAGGGCTGACTCACTTCTTGAACCTTGACTATGGCTGGAAGGCAAAACCCCTATTTCAGTGACCATATTACGCTTTGTGATAGGCAAATAAAGTTTTAGCGTCTTCAGTAGTCTCTCTCCTCTTGGGATTGGGGCAAAGAGTCCATCTGTGGTTTTGTAAGTTTCAATGCAGTGTAAGTTTCAGTGGTGTGTCCCTTTAACTCTGATCTCTGCTGCATGAGGTTTTTTTTTTTTCTCAGACTGTTTGTAGGCAAAAAGCATAAAAAAAAATTTCACATAAAAATCTCCGGTCCTTTTTAACACCTCGGACACCAAATGTAGACGGACGTTCACAGAGGTACACAAATAGGAGGCTTTATAATGTGAAATTATAATAGGCTTTATTGTGCCTGTTCCTTTTCATCAGGAAATTATCCAAACACAGGGGGGGGGGACAAAGCTTCCATTCACTTGGGAGTATTTCTAGTGAAATCCTATGCAATTAGTTCACATCTCCATTAGTTAAGCATTTCTCCCAACCCCAAACACATAGCATGAAAATAAGCAGATATAAGCAGTCTTTTAATAATGAAAGTCTTATCTGTTAGCTTCAGTAGAGTAAGCTTCTCTGCTATCCTGGAACCGCACCCGTGCGTGCACAGAAAATATCAGCATCCAGGTTTAGAAGTCTTGTTTGGTGTCTTGCAATCAGCTATGCTGGGCAGAGCTCAAGGCATGGGCTGTCTCCAAAGGTCAGCTCTCACTCAGAGCTAAGGAGTCACTTCCTGTCTCAAAGGCAGGCTTTTTGTAAACAATCTAATCAGGCAGGTGGTGTTTAGTAATAAACTACCACACTGGTAGGAGTGCAGAATCAAAGCCAGAAGAATCCTTAGCTGAAGAAGCTGAACTGGCGACTCCGTGGTGTGGAGAAGCTGCAGAAAGACCACTTCAAGAGCAGATAACTCTAAGGGCTAGTCCTAACTGCTCTACAACTGTTGCGACACACTTTGTCTACAAAAAGAGGAGTGCCCGACGCAACAGAAATCTCAAGACCGCGCACGCGATAAAAAGACTTTACGTGGAAAAAGTCCTCCTCGAGCGACTGAGGAGTGCAGATCTCAAGCATCTTCGGGAGGAGACAAAAATAAACTGGAGAAAGGGCTCCAATCCCAGCGGGACAGAGGGTTCTCTTCCTCCATCAAGTCACAGAGATATCTCGAATGAGAGTGGAAGGATGGGCTTTGGCCGTGGCAAGCCCGAGCTTCCCACAAACAGGGGAGGTATGTAACAGGAGACTTACCCTGTTCAGAAAACGTGCCTCTAATCCAGCAGTGTGCTGGTTAATTGACCAGCACCTGGCTGATTAGAAGTGTTAGAAAAAGCCTGCCTCTGAGACAGGAAGTGAGACTTCTTAGCACACCTGTGAGCTGAACAAGGAGATAGATGTCTTGAGCCTGCTAGAAGAAACTGCACGCTGCCAGCAAGACACAGGGGAAAGTACTTCTAAACCTGGAGAACAAAGAAGCCTTCCCCTACAAGAGACAGATAAGACTTTCCTTTCTAAGACTTTTTGTATATCTGCAAATATCAAGATATATGTTTGGGGCTGGGAGACATGCTAATCTAAAGGGAGTTGTGGACTGCATAGGTCTAACTAGAAATACTCCCAAGTGGAACAGAAGCTTTGTTTGACCCCTTATTTGCATACGTTTGGATGTTTTCTGTGTTAAAGAAACAGGCGCAATAAAAGACGTATTTAATTTCACCTTAAAACAGTCTCCATTGCATACCTCTGCACATGTCCTCTTACAGGGTTCATCCGGAAATCTTCATCTCCAGCCGAAGCAGGTTTCTTTTTTTGTGAAAAAAAAGGACGGATCTCTTTGCCCTTGCATCGATTATAGAGGCCTTAACAAAATTACCATTAAGAATCGCTACCCATTACCTTGGATTTCAGAACTCTTCGACCGCCTTTCAAGACTGCATCAACGAAATCCTCAGAGATCTCCTCAACCAGTTTTTTATTGACTACTTGGACGACATAATAATCTTTTCCAAGTCAGTTCAAAAACATGTCAGCCTCTTCAAACAGGTACTACTACGCCTTTGTGAAAACCATTTGTTTGCCAAACTGGAAAAATGTCACTTCCATCAAGCCTCCACTGCATTTCTGGGATACATCATCTCTGACACTGGTCTCACCATGGATCCAGCCAAGGTAAAGGCAGTCCTGGATTGGCCTCGTCCTCCTACTCTTAAGGCCGTACAACGCTTTCTGGTCTTCTCTAATTACTATTGCGGGTTCATTCAGAATTTCTCCTCTGCAGTAGCCCCCATTACAGCCTTGACAAAAAATGGTGCCGATCCTGCTTCTTGGTTTCCGGCAGCCTTTCAAGATTTTGATCACGTGAAAAACGCCTTAGTTTCTGCATCCATCCTCATACATCCAGATCCCAAATTACAATACCATTCATCTTAGAGGTAGATGCATCAGATGTCGGGCCGGAGCCATTCTATCACAAAGAAAGGCACCCCAAGCCAAACTGCATCCCTGTGCTTTTTTCTCTAAAAAAAATTCTCCTGCTGAGCAAAATTATGATGTACAGTAGGTAACAGGGAACTCCTTGCTATTAAGCTAGCCCCAGAAGAATGGAGGCATCATTTAGAGGGCACAGAGAACCCTATCACCATTTTGTCCGACCACAAAAATTAACTATACATTGAAGGCGCTCAACGGTCACTTTTCTTTTCTCTTTTCAATTTTATTATATCTTTTTAACCTGGTTCTAAAAATGTTAAGTCGACGCCCTTTCACGACAGTTTTTGGTTGATGACAAGACCGAAGATTGCCTAGAGACCATACTCCCTTCTAAATAAATACTTTCCGTGAACAAGTTTGATGCACTGAATGCCTTTGTACAAGACCAGGCTCATATTCCACAGGTTTGGAATAACAGGAGAAAACCTACATCATAAGAAAGAGCTGGAAGTGAAAGATACCTTGATGTAATAGAACTTACACAAGGCCGTGTAAATGATACATTTATTTCTATATACATCTACATATATGTATTTTCCCGCCCACTGAGTTCATCCCAAAGCTGATGAATCAATTGGGGTGACTTCACCCCATTGATCACCAGTTAAGAAGATTTACCTTCCTTAAACCCATACTCTTCCTCATACTGTGCTCCCCCATTTCTCTGTGTTTCATATTCCACAGGGTATCAAAGTCCTGGAGGGTTGCCTTTTCACTTCATCACTGTACCGGAGGAAAGTTCTAGAATGGGGCCATTCTTCCAAATCATCAGGATATCCTGGTACTAGGAGGACCACCGATCTTGTGGAGCAGATCTTCTGGTGGTCAGGCATTCAGAAGGACATTAAAGAATTTGTTGCTGCGTGCCTGACATGTGCTCGTAACAAGACTCCCCGTAACAAACCTCCAGGATTTCTACGTCCCCTCCTCATCCAGGACCGTCCATGGAACCACTTGTCCATGGACTTCATAGTAGAGTTGCCTGTTTCTAAAGGAATGAACACCATCTTAGCTGTCGTAGACCGCTTTCCAAGCAAGCACACTTTGTTCCACTGAAAGGTCTTCCCAATTCACCCAAATTAGCAGATGTTTTTGTCAAGGAAATGTTTCGTCTGCATGGGGTGCCACAGGTCATCGTCTCCGACCGAGGTTCACAATTAATCTCTAAATTCGGGCATTCTTTTTCTCAACAGATAGGTATTTCTCTACATTTTTCTTCAGGATATCATCTCCAGATCAACGGTCAGACAGAGCGAACCAACCAGTCCTTGGAGCAATACCTACATTGTTTCATCTTAGACACCCAGGATAACTGGACTGACCTTCTTCCCTGGGCCGAATTTGCGCACAATAACCTGCGCAGCGAATCCACCATGGAGTCGCCTTTTTTCATAAATTATGGGTTCCACCCATCTCTCCTGCCTATCGCCACACCCAGTTCTGGGATACCGGCAGCGGATAACAGAATTTGTTTTCTACAGGATTTGTGGAGAGAGATCCAAAAGAATCTTAGGAAGGCAACTTCCAGACAGAATATTCTGGCAGACCGTCACCGTTGCAGGATCCAAGAATTCATCCCAGCAGACTGTTGAAGAAGAGCTTCGCAGAAGCCAAAGAGTAGGGTACCCTCCAAACCATGTAACCTATGATTCATTAGGGGCACCCCACTGTAAGGCTCAACAGTGGTCTCATAGCAAAATTAACATGACGATGTGCTAAGTTTACATATTGCAATGCATTTTTATTATATAACTTGATGTGGTTATGTGTACAATGTTCCCAAGTGGGGTCGTTGGTCTTTTCACCAGGAGGAGAATGTGGCCAGGTTCCCCCTTGGCTCCGCTTACCTCCGCTGCGGCCGGGGAGACTGCGGCATGTCCGGGAGGCTGCAGGAGCAAGGTGGGGGTATGGAGAGGCGACCGAGTCACCTGAGGCTCCCAGCGTCTCCCTTAGCAGTGCGCCGCCATATTGTTATGACTACGCATGCGCAGGGCAAGATTGCGCATGCGCAGGACCAGAAAGTGTGCGGTGGCCATTACATAGGCACGAATGCGCAGTGCAACCAGCAGCAGAGGGCTCTGCAGGGACTACAAGCCCCATCATGCACAGGGACTGGAGATCAGATGGCCCAGTGCAGCCAATAGGGCAGGTACACCCTATCTTCAAGTGCACCAATATTCTACTGTGGGCAGTGCTGTCACACAGACTTGGGGTGGGAGTGCTTATCGTGGGCTGGACCCTGGGACACTGGTGCCCCTGCACCCAAGTACTGTGTGAATACTGTGTGGGTATATCAATATAGGTATTGTAAGTTGTTGTTGCATATTAAATGTGCGTTTTTAAGTTTGTGCCTAGTAAATACCGTTATACCATATTTTGGTATGTGTTACTGGGTATATTGTCCTGTGACAGGGTTATCCAGTATAGCTAGGATCCCTCATAGGTGGAGGCACTGTCACCAGACAGACGGATCAGGTACACCCAAGTCTCCCAGCATCGGAGATTCAGGCCTCCTGTGATACACAGGTAAAGCACCACACACTCAGTAGACGCCATATCTCCCATAGGGTGGGGGAAACTGCGCTGCATACGTTTGTAATTATTTTATCAGCAGAAGTTTGAAATTATTTCTTCTACTTAGAATGAAATAAGCCTCTTTGACATTTGTTTGTCCTATTGAGCAATGTCTGTCACAGGAGACCAGGACTCTTTCACGGGATCAAGCACCAGACAGGACACAGAGATCAAATAAATGGATGTTTTGGAATCTTAGCAGTCCTAGGTGCCCGGCGCCACCAAAATGGCTTATCCAGCACATACGTAGCTCTGCATTCAAGTCGCAGCAAAGCAACTTTAAATCTCTCATTTGGAGTAGCAAGCAACCTTGGTTTCTTTGGCACAACCTCAGAGTACACCACTTAGTCCATCTCCAGGCTAACTACAGCAAGGTCCATGGAACTGAGATTGGCCTTCCCTTTTCAAGTTTCACGTCTCCATAGGAAATGATGGAGAATGGGTAGCGACCAATCAGAGTGTGGATGCTGCGTGTGGGACCAATCACAGCATGAAGGCTCGTCTTTTGAAAAAGCGCCATCTTTTCCAAAGTTGTTTGTATACAAAAATAGAAAAAGCAAAAGAAGCTGAGCACTGCAAAAGCCGGTAATGAAGCTGAACAAAAAGCAGTGGAGAATTTTTCAATTAAAAATACAAGAATCAAATCGTTGCAGCAGTCATCTCTGACGCGTTTTGTACCGCTATGGTACTTTATCAAAGAGTGACTGCAGGTACAGTAGACATGGGAATCCTTATGTAGCGGCTTCCCGTGATTAAATCAATCAAATGTAGGTGAATACAGGTGAAATGAACACCTGAAACTATGGCAAGCTGCCAGAAATGTGTAAAGGAAGCCGCTACATTGTGGTTGCTCCTGGGTCTAATAGAAACATACTAACATAATGGTTAAAAAACTGTATCTATATCATCCTGAGTCAGAGGAATATCATAACTAATACATTACAATAATCACTGATGTAAAAAATAAATACAACATAAAGGGGCTTATGCAGAGAGCATAGATATGGAAATTGCTCCATCTTCTGGCCAAAAAAATCGCCACTAATCCTTTTACTCGTGAGAAAATGGCGCGATGTTTAAAATCTGGCAGAAAAGTTTTCAGAAGTTTAAAAGTCGCCAAACTCGTGGCGAGAACCTGGAACTCGCCATGCTAATATAGCGTGCAATGCAAGAAGGACCGAATCGCTGGAACACGCCATTCTGACCTATATTATGGCGTGTTCCAGGTCGCCAGAAAACCTTGGCAATTTGACTACTATCTGATAACAGAAGGTAAATGCGCTTTCTGCGTACGGCCATAATTTATGCCAAATATGTGGCTATGTTATTGCCGTTTTCAAAGCAAATCACGCTCCTCTCTGCATAAGCCCCATAGCCACTGAAAAAAAGTCTACTGGCTGCAGGATGATCAATTGAAATGTTCTTAAAAACAAAAACTAAACGCTGCAATTCTGCTAACATATTAAATAAAATGGACATAAAGATACTAGATAATGATACCAATTGTTGTAAAAAATGTCTCAATGAAGAATAATGTAAAATTAAATAGAACATTGGATGAGAATCAAAACAGCAAAAATAATAATAACCATACATAGCCATATATAACAAAATGGCACAAAGCAACCATTTACTGTCACAGATAACGAATATGGAAAGAATATACAAAGGAGTAATACTAGATGATACTAATAACCATTATCGGTTTTATGTATGTATAACAACATGGATGATGTTATATAGCAGAAATATGCCATATGGTGACATCCGACAATAACCATCAATGTAAATATAAAGTGAAAAAATAAATAAAAATAATAATAAAATATAAAATGGTACGCAGCAGAATGGAACACTGTGCTCCAAATGTATATTCCATATCAAAATCAATTATGTATCAATTTAATGATGATGACAGGATCAAGCATCTTAGACCATAAAAGAGAAGAACATGAAATAAAAAAAGGGTGTGTGTGCCAAGCACGCGCATTGTAAGTGAAACTTGTGTTTTGTGACTGGAATTTTAATTTTACTCTCAAAAGTTTTTCTTTCAATAAAAAACATCAAAATACAATGTCATTAACAAAACACAAAGAAGTTTCACTTACAATGCGCGTGCTCGGCACACCCCCGCCCCCCCCCCCTTTTTTTTTATTTCAATAACATGCCATTCTGCTAGCCTTATTCTGTAACAGGGCATTCTGCTTCTATTATTCTGTAACATGCCACTTTGGTAGCCTTATTCTGTTACAGAACTTTACTATTGCTGTGATGCCGCCTTTACTATTTATATTTGCTGTGACCTCACTTCTCAAATTATGCACTTCTTTCTACCAGCCTCAGTATGTCTCTAACTCTATTCATATATCTCCATCTCTCCATCCTTCACCACTTCTCAGTTTACATGAACTCCTTTCTTACCTGTGCCCTCTGTCACTACACAGCTATATCCCCTGCACTAAAACATACCCCAACAAATCATCCTCACACATTCTCTTTCTATCCATGCTTCTCCTCCTTGCTTCTGGGGATATCTCTCCCAATCCTGGTCCCTGCCTTATTCCTACATGCTCTCGTCCTAGCCTGCCAAATGTAACCTCTACTCCTTCTGGTGTCAACCCCTCCAACCTCATACCCATCCCCTGCCACCCTCCCTCCTCTCTCCCATTCTCCTGTGCCCTTTGGAATGCTCGCTCCCTTTCTAACAAGTTCCTCTCTGTGCATGACTTCTTTCTCTCTCACTCTCTGCTCCTCTTTGCTATAACTGAGACCTGGCTCAATCAGTCTAACTCGGCACTGGAAGCTGCCCTCTCTTATGGTGGCCTTTCTTTCTCCCACACTCCGAGCCCTGATGGCAGGGGTGGAAGCTTGGGCTCCTGCTCTCCTCTCTCTGCCGTTACCGAACCCTTCCAATTCCCCCCTCTCTTGCTTTTCCCTTCTTTGAGGCTCACACTGTCCAGATCTTCTCTCCTCTCCCTGTCCACATGGCGGTCATCTATCGCCTACCTTCCTCTACTCGTCCCCCTTCTGCCTTTCTCTCTCACTTTGAATCCTCGCTCTCTTTCTTTCTCTCCTCAGACTCCCCTGTTCTTCTCCTTGGCGACTTTAATTACCACATTGATTTCCCCTCTCTCCTTTGGGCTTCCCGCTTTCTCTCTCTAACCTCTTCTTTTGTCCTTTAACAGTGGACTATAGCCAGCACCCACAAGGATGGCCACAACCTAGACCTGTTTTTCACTAAAAACTTTTCTCTCTCTGATTTCTCCATTTCCCTGTTTCCTCTCTCTGACCATCCCCTCATCTCATTCTCTCTTTCGCTTCTCCCCTTCTCCACCTCCATCTACCCCTCGGTTCTGCAGAAACCTGCACTCTATTAACCTACCAGCATTTGAGTCCACTTTACGCTCCTCCCTCTCCTCTCTCAGTTCTGCTTCAGACCCTGATAACCTGGTCAGGAACTACAACTCTACCTTATCCTCCTCTCTTGATCTACATGCCCCGCTTTCTCTCTGCCATCCTCGCTCTTCTAACCCCAGACCCTGGCTAAATTCCCACACGCGCATGCTGCGTTCCTCCACTCGTTCTTCTGAACGCGTCTGGAGGAAATCTCACACTGTTGCAGACTTCCTTCACTAAAAATGTATGCTATCCTATTTCAACTCTGCCCTCTATCAAGCTTAACAAATCTACTTTTCTTAACTAATCAACATGCACAAGTCTAAACCACGCCGACTCTTCTCTGTCTTTGACTCTCTACTCAAACCACCCTCAGCTTTCTTGTCTTCCTCCATCTCACCTCAGGACTTTGCTGACTATTTTAAGGAAAAGGTGGAATCCATACATCAGAACATCCCCTCTGTTTCCTCCTCCCATCCTACACTGCTACCTAACTCTCCTCCTGTCTTACTTGGCCCTTTTATCACTGTCTCCGAGGAGGATGTGTCACTGTTGATCTCCTCTTCTTCCTCTACCACTAGCCCTCTTGACCCCATTCACTCCCATCTCCTAAAACCTCTTGCTCCTACTATAATCCCTATGCTCACACACATTTTTAACTCCTCCCTCTACTCTGGTACCTTTCCATCCTCCTTCAAGCATGCAACAGTTATACCATTACTCAAAACCAGCAAGCTTGACCCCATACCTGTCTTCCTTACTATCGACCTGTCTCCCTCCTGCCTTTTGCCTCTAAACTCCTTGAACGTCTTGTATTCTCTCGCTTGCTCCATTTTCTCAACACCTATTCTCTCCAAGACCCTCTACAATTTGGCTTCCGCACTGCTCACTCCACTGAAACAGCCCTCACTAAAATAACTAATGACCTCCATGCTGCCAAAGACAGAGGCCATTACACTCTGCTCATATTACTAGACCTCTCTGCAGCATTTGACACCGTGGACCACCCTCCTTCTCCTTCACATTCTCCATTTTCTTGGTATTCAGAACATAGCTCTATCCTTGATCTCCTCTTACCTCTCCCATCATACTTTCAGTGTCTCTTCTGCTAACACCTCCTCCTCATCTATCGATCTCTCTGTGGGGGTACCCCAGGGCTCTGTCCTGGGACCTCTTCTCTTTTCTCTATACACACTCTCTGTAGGTGACCTAATAACAACTCTTGGGTTGAAATATCACCTCTATGTTGATGACACACAAATTTACTTTTCAACCCCCGACCTTACACCTGCTGAACAAACCAAAGTTTCTGAATGTCTCTCTGCAATATCATCCTGGATGGCCCTCCACCGCTTAACATGGCAAAAACAGAGCTCCTCATACTTCCTCCCAAACCTGGCCCTACTACCTCCTTCCACATTACTGTTGGAAGTACTATCATTCACCCAGTAGCCCAAGCATGCTGCCTAGGGTCACACTCGACTCCTCTCTCACATTATCCTCACATTCAAAATGTTTCTAAAACCTATAGCTTTTTCCTCCGCAATATTATAAAGATACGCCCCTTTCTCTGTTGCTCGACTGCTAAAACTGACTCAGGCTCTCATTCTCTCCCGTCTTGATTATTGTAACCTGCTGTCCGGCCTTCCTGCCTCTCACCTGTCTCCCCTGCAATCTATCCTAAACGCTGCTGCCAGAATTGCTCTACACTTTTCTAAATCTGTCTCAGCGTCTCCCTTCCTGAAATCCCTTTCTTTGCTTCCGATCAAATCCCACATCTCGCTCTCAATTCTCCTCCTCACGTTTAAAGCTTTACACTCTTCTGCCCCTCCTTACATCTCAGCCCTAATTTCTCCCAATGCACCATCCCGACTCTTGCTTCTGCTCAAGGATGTCTTCTTTCTACCCCCTTTGTATCTAAAGCCCTCTCCCACCTTAAACCTTTCTCACTGACTGTCCCACACCTCTGGAATGTCCTTCCCCTCAAACCCGGACTAGCACCCTCTATATCCACCTTTAAGACCCACCTTAAGACAAACTTGCTTAAAGAAGCATATGAGTAGCACTGTGTATAATACTGGACACATGATACATAAAGCTTGCCCCCCTGCAGACGCACTTACCAGAATTCCCTCCTACTGTCTCTGTACATTCTCCCTACCTACCAATTAGATTGTAAGCTCCTTGGAGCAGCGGCTCTTCTTCCTTAATGTTACTTTTGTCTGAATCACTTATTCCCATGACCTGTTATTTATATTATTTGTTATTTATATGATTACCATGTGTGTTACTACTGTGAAGCGCTACAATAGAGGCAGCGATTATTCTAACAAAAACCAGTGGCAATTCCCCAAAAGACCCAGGTACACCCAGGTACATTCTGAATACATGCCTTAAATTTCCTTAAACTAGCCCCAGCATTTCTACATTGATTAATGGCCTATCAGATTAACAGCGGGGGTCCCTGGCAGTCCCATTCAAACTGAATTGGACTGCCAGGGATCCCTGCTGTGTTAATCCTATGGGTCGTTAGTCAATGCAGAAATGCCTTAAACGTGCCTCAAACTAGCCCAGAACATACCCAGCACATACCCTGAATGTAACCCGGCTAGTTTAAAGCAAGTGTTAGAAAAATCGTTGCCTCTACTGTATGTATATTAATGGCGCTATATAAATAAAGACATACATACATACATGTCACTCGACTTGCCTTATTCTGTAGCTTGGCCCTCTGCTAGCTGTATTTTGTTACATAGAGCAGTACAATTATTTTGCCTCACAGAACTCTGCTAACCTTTTTCTATACAACGAAAATCTGGCTATTCTGTAAAACAGAGGACTCTGCTCACCCTGTTCTAGAACACAGCCATCTGCTTGTCTTATTCTGTAACACAGCACTCTGTTACATTATTGTATATCACAGCACTCTATGAGCCTTATTCTCTATCACAGCACTCTCACTACCATTATTCGCAACAAGGCACTTTTGTGTGCCTTATTCACTAACCCTGAACTCTGCTATTAGTCCTTAACTGTTTACTCTTGCCAACCGTAACACTGCTCTCTTGATAGCCTTACTCCCGACCAGCTCTGAAAGGCATTGCAGTCCTGACACTGAAGGGTTAAACACCAGAACTAACATATGTGTCACCTTTCAAGATTGTGAGTTAACAGTAGCGTCATGAAGCCCGGTTCTGCGCATGCGCACAGCAAAGGTCGCTGGCGATAGCTGCTTTTGCGCATGCATGGCGAATGCCGGCGGCTGCTTCTGCGCATGCACGGACAGCAGCAGCCAACGTCACTTCCTTTACGCATTTTCTCAATGAAGGCGATTTAATCCTATGAAAACTCACTAGGTCCCATCAAAGAAGTTTCACTTCAAAACCCTAAATGAACTACAGTATAACAGTCAAGCTGTATAATACTGATATAAAGCGGTAAAATATAATTCAAGGACGAGATGATAGTGGACTAAACCCGGAGCACTTTGAATAATGGAATAATTCATTTACATAACAAAATGCTTAAGCTTCCACTCAACATTAATACCCGAGGGGGTTAAGGTGTCCAGGGTATAGATCCAGAATATCTCTTTTCTATTGAGATTGTTTAACCTGTCACCTCCTTGTATATGCTGTGGAACATGTTCTAATCCTTTAATAAATGAAAAATTAGTTATACGTTCTGAAGGACATATAGAGAAGTGACGTGAAACAGGATGATTCATATCTAGTTTTTTTATTTAATCGAATGAGTTCCATAATTCTGGAACGTTAAGGTCTAATATTTCGTCCCATATAACATTTATGACAACCGCACTTCAGAAGATAGATAACAAAGCTGTTGTGACAGTTAATAAATGTTTTGATGGAAATCTATTATGAGAATTTTTTAGCTGGAACAGCATACTGGCACACCAAGCATCGACCATGTTAGTATGTTTTTATTAGACCCAGGGGTTATCACAATATAGCAACTTCCCTTATAAATTTCTGGCAGCTTGACGATGTTTCAGGTGTTCGTTTCACCTGTATTCACCTACATTTGATTGATTTAATCAACGGAAGCCACTACATAAGGATCCCCTTTTCTACCTGCAGTCACTCTGATAAAGTAACATAGTGGTATGAAACGCATCAGAGATGACTGCTGAACAATGTGATTTTTGCATTTTCAATAAAAAAAATTCTCTACTGCTTTTACTCCAGCTTCATTACCGGCTTTTGCAGTGCTCTGCTTTTTCTGCATTTTTCTATCTTGGATTACCTTTACAGGTGGAGCATGCACCAACTAGGAGCATCAGACGCTGCACTACGTCACAACTTATATGGAGATGGACGTTCAGGTAACGTGAGTCCTTTTATACTTTGTCCTCCTCTTCACTATTCGTCTATGGCCATTGTGTGACAGCAGGAACTATTTGGGGACTTGATTGCGACGAGGCTGGATATACCATCAGTGCGGGTTTACGCTGTGGGCTCCTGCTGCCTGTTCCCTTTCCCCTCCCCCCGCTCTTCTCTTTCCCCTACCTACCACAGAATTCTGCGCTTTTATTGTGCAGCAGTTACATATATCTCCTGGATTATCACAATGCTATAATTGTTATTTTATATGGACTTCAATACAGTAATTTTGTCTCTACCAATTGTTTAGAGCACAAGTTATGTTCCTGTTTTTTCTATTGTTTGTATACTGTTGAATTTTCCTTTTTTTTTTTTTTTTTACTTCAGTTAGTATTTTATCATTCACTTGTCCCATTGTGAACCTTATTTATTAGCACATCAGTATCTAATTTTATCACTAGTAAACACTCTACGAATTGTTATTTGCATCACTGGTTAACACCAACAGATTTCTTTCACCATTGGTGATCATTTTGTGCTTGTCTTTTTTGCTTTGTACAAATACACATACCAAAGATTGTTTCCAATCTTTTACCGCATTGTTTATTTAATGAAAATAAAAACAGTATTGACTTTGGGAAAATGAATTTACTATTTGAAGCCTAAATTTGTGTCTTTTCAATTTGTGCCAAGAGAGGGAGCCACCAGTCCAATAACAAAGCTATAATATATATTTACATCCTCAAAGGAAGTGGAGAAATCATTAGTTGACTAAAATATAATAGAGGTGCCACTTGCAAGTACCCAAATATGTAAGAATTGGTGATTCTGCATAAAATAACACTTTGAAAAGTACTGTTGTACATAAGGGAGACTTTATAAGTAGGTTAAAGCCGCAGCCGTGCTGACCACCATTTTTTGATTTTTAAAACGATTTATTTAAAACCTGATGCTTCATTTCGGAGATATGAGAGTTTGAAATATTAAGTATTCATGATGTTAAAATTATGCTCTACCTAGATTCCAAGAGTCTACAGGTTGCCATGGTGATCTCAGAAGCCAGAGATTAAGTTTATGTTTTTTAACACTAGAAAACATTTTGCTTTTTTAAAGCGCATGGAATGCTCAGGGTGCATTAAATTATATTCGTTAAACTCATATAGCCTTCTGGTGGCAGTTGTGCATTAATGCTACAAATCAGTAAGATTAAATTAAATTAGTAAAACTTTATACAAATATTTTTGTTTCAAAGATCAACATAAAACACAGTGGTGTTTTGAGACTTATACAAATATATATATATATATATATATATATATATATATATATATATATATATATATATATATTGCAGACGTTTGTACCTCAGACCTGCCTCTAGCTAACACCAATACAGATCAGGCTGATTCAACAAATGTACATGTAAATGCTCATCATTTATTTTATGAAACTATTGCTTTAGTTTAATTTACATTTATGTTTAGTGCAACGAATCCGAAAGCTGTACAAAAATAAACTACAATTATACTGATATCTTATTCTGTATGCCAGACCAAATGAACAAATACCACTTTTTTTTTACTTTCCATGTAACTAAATATAGACATCCGAAGGGCACAAAAGAATGTGCTTTTTAATATGAAAAGTCATATAATTGATTTTTCCTTTTCCCCCCAGATTGAACCTTTGCTATCCTCTCACCTCATAATGTAATAAGTATGTAATACCTTTTAACATTATAAAATGTTGTATACATTTATATCATGTTGAACATCATTTAGATTTATATAATGGTGCTGATCATCATTTTCTGTTGAACAGTATGTGTAATTTTTATCTCATTCACGCACACACAGATAGATGTACATATATTTTTTGTTACGGTAAATGTCTCAAATGTGGTTAGATGGAAAAATATAAATGTCATTGCCCATCCATACCATTTAACTTTGGACGTAGATATTTGTTGTAGTCTTTTGTAAGATTTTGGAATCCAGGGAGCATATCTTGGTCATCTCCTTTCTGTCTGGACATAAGACTGGGGAGATAAAATGAAATGGTAACAGCATTAGACTCAACCTTCCATACAAAAAAGCAGAATTATTACAATTAAACATTTGCCAGAAAAATACTGTAGCGGGTGTCTGATTCACTAAATAAACAGACTAAGAACTATGCACAATGACGAATTACTGTATTTTGGTATTGGCATATTTTACATTGTATTGACATCAATGGGAGTTTCCGTCCCATAGTGCCCCAATTGGCTCTATCACACTATGCATCGTGACAAAAAATTGTTAATGTACAATACAGTATACTTTATATTAAGTTTGAGCCAATAATGTTTCTGTAATCAACTTAATCTTAGCTTCAAAGATTTAGGTGGTCTACAATATGTATGGTGGTATTATATGATTTAAATGTGATCATTCATATCTTGCAGTCAATATACAGTATTTTGCCAGTCTTGCCCTATCTAAGCCAGTTTTCAATTTGTGTAACGTTAGGAGTAATGTAAATAAAATGTTGCATGTGTTAAAAAGCAATGTATTACATAACATGTCTTATAGGTCAGAAGTAATTAACTTATTTGGCTAATGATTTGTATCAATTGCAAAGAAAGTGTTGAGTAAGCTTCTTGTATTTGGTTAAGCTTTAAGCATAAAAGTAAAGTAAAAATACTGTAGAAGCAAATTTGTAATTGACTTAATTTTTGTTTGTTAAAAAAGCCAAACCAAACATGTTAGTTATGAGGAAGTAGATTTTAGATCTGCATCAACTGTAGTACTTGGGATCATTAAATATGTAAAAAATCTTCCTTATATGCTGAAATTCTTAGAATGTTAAAGCAGAAATTTGAAACAATTTGAGCTTAAATATTCTGATTCTTGATGACTCAAAACACATATACAGTATCAACTAAAATATAAAAATGAGAGAAAATTGCAAGTCTAATTTATATATATATATTTGTTTTGTCTTTAGCCAGCTTAGGCACACACCCAAGCAGTATTCATATCTAACATTTCATGACAAGGACCCTATGTTCTATGTCAGACTCCCAAATTGTTCTACTTACCATTGTAATAAAAGAGTAAAAAAGAAGAGGATATGATAAGATCTGCAGTACATTTTTAAAAGTCCAGAATGATCCTGGTAGCAGCTTGTCATGTATTGTTTTCTTTGCAGAGCTTGAAGTTAGAATAGACTGGTGTTTATGGGTGGGCCAAGAGAACCTTTTGTAATGTTGCCTTGCCCAGTTAGGCTCTTCCTTTATCTTGTAATTGGAGGAGTTCTTTCTTGCCAGTTTGCCTGCTGACAATTACATTACTAGCTATTCATATCGTATACATTTTTATAATGATTGTGACTGAACTTATTTTAATGTGTTGATTCTGGGCAATTGTTTATTTGAAAGAAATAAAGACATGCTATATTCTTAACTGTTTTATAATTACTAATGGATAAATAACATATTAGACACAGCTTTCTGCAAAGTTAAAAGCCTAATATAATGTATACCCCTATATGTTTGTACGGTATATGTAAATCTATTCAAATAATTTGAACTGCATGCCCTTTTTTGCTTTGTTCTCCCTTGTTTTTTCTCACAAAATAATCCATTATGTTAGTCAAATTACACTCCTTTCTCAATCTTCTGATTGACCTCCTTATGTCTTAGATTTTTGGTCCGAGTAATTTGTTGCCTCTTTAATAGTTGAAAAAGGTAAAGTAAGAAACACAATATTGGTAGTGCGATAAAGCAAATTTAATTGCACTCTGAGTAGTTGTGATGTGTTTTTTTGTTGGTATTTTGAATGTTTTACCAGTCTCTTTCACATAGAACCCTAACAGAATCCCTGATTAATGTGTCCACCATTTACAATTTGTTTGTTTTGTCCCCTTTTCAGTTGTACCACCCACATGCTTTGTGGCCATTTAGTATAAGAGAAATGATGTTATAATTTAATTGTTTAGTGATTCCCTGATTCATCAGACCTGTGTTATAATATATTTTAAGAGCCATCTGATTTTAACTACAGCTTCTTGTGATAGGCTGTCAAAAATATAGATGAGGAGCGGCACTCTTTGCCTATTGTCCACTCTTTTGCATGGAACCTGTATTATATTAACTACAGTAGTAGTACTCCAAGCTTCTTATTAAGGTCAATATATCCATAAGCCACAGGTGTCTTATGGCTTTGTACACTAAATAAATATGGCCCTAACTGTCTGCCATTTTTACCCTCTAACACATGATTAGCTTAACATGTAAGAAACACATTATCATACTGTATGTTGATTGCTAGAGTTACTGAGGCAATGTTTTTCCCTCTGAATATAAATATTCCTTTTGGAGTACTGGCATGGTTAGGGAACATGTATTATGGCTTTTAACGGTTTTCTTCAGCAACTTAGCTGATGATGATCTTTTCATACTTCACACAATGCCACATTACGCAATAGTTCTCACTCGATTAGTGGTGCCTGTACTATGTGTCCCTACCACACCTGATCATACATATGTTTTTCCCCAAGCATGTGTGTGTAGCTTTGACTTCCCTAGTTGTATTCTGAACTATTGACTTCTTGGTAGGGCTAAACTGCTGCTGTACAGAAGTGATCCAAACAAAACATTATGAAGCTGCCAGTGGGATTGTAAAATTGCAAGAGTGTGAAACACTTCAGACAACTAAACAGGACAGCCACCCCAAAATTTTAATTTCCTTACTTGTAAAAAGCTATTTTGTTTAATGAGCTTCTTGCACTATATGTTAAAATATTTGAACAGCAGTAAAAGGATTTCCTGAACCACTAAACCATTAAACCACTTGCTTTATTGACAGAGTATCTAATTTAGGCAGATATGATTACAGTTTATATACAACCCTTTTATTATATTATTTATTATCTGCCTGTAAAACTGCGATTTTATTTCAAGATTTCATTGCTGACATTCAAAGCACTACAAGACCAGGGTCCCAGCTATCTATAAGAGTTTCTAGTTCCCTACACTCCCATTCCCTCACTTCAAACTGCAGATGAAGGACTCCTAGTTCCCAGAATCTCCTTGACTTTGTTTGGGGTCCAACCTTTTGGCCAAGCTGTTCCACTCTTTGGATCAGTCTGCTTCATATGGATCGAGAAGCCCCCTCTCTGAAATCAATAAAACAGGCTCAACACCTACCTGTTTACCCAGGTGTAACAGAGACTTATCACTGTTGAGAAAAACTGTATCTAAATCCAGCAGGCACAGGCAATCAACCAAACTCCACCTGGCTGATTAAGACTGTGTTTGAAAAATCCTGGTCTGAGAAACAGGAAGATTTCCTTAGCCCACAACTAGGGCTGACCAGAGGAACAGGTGCCTTGTGCTGCAGAAGGACTGTATGCTGATAGCAAGATAAGGGGGCCAGACCTCTAAACCTGGACACAGACATTGCCATAGCACACAAGGGTGCTGACCCAGGAGAGCAGAGAGGCCTTCTCCTACAGCTGCAACAAACAGATAAGAGACTTTCTTGTTGGACTGTTGTATATCTATATGTATATATGTTTGGGGTGGTAACTAGCTTAGCTACCCACCCGGTTAGAGAGGGACGGAGTAAAGGTGTAGATATTCTCCAAGCGGAGTAGGCCTTTATTTTGTTTATTTTGCAATAAAGCCTCATTTTTGTGTCACCTTAAAACGGTGTCCATTGCGTACCTCTGCACACATCTCTTACACCAGGCATTTAATTAATGAACCACAACCTCTCCAGCATTTAATAGCTACTGTAAAATACCGGCCCACCCTATCTTTTCTTGTGTTTGGTCTCTTTTTTAACCTTAAATGTTTTCTTTAATTTCCGTTTTTTTAATTGTGAAGTGCTTTGAGTCCCATTGTGAGAAATGCGCTATATAAAGTTATTAATAGTATTATTATTATTAGTGTTACACTGTGTTGCCTGTGCCTGTGTAAAGTCATATTTTCTTCATAATGTTTGTGTATGTTTTATGTATTGCTGTGTTTGATGTAAAGGCTTATTAATCATGCATGTTGAATGGGGAGAAAAGCGCTATATAAAGTTATTAATATTATTATTATTATTAGTGTTACACTGTGTTGCGTGTGCCTGTGTAAAGTCATATTTTCTTAATAATGTTTGTGTATGTTTTATGTATTGCTGTGTTTGCTGTAAAGGCTTATTAATCATGCATGTTTAATGGATAATAGGCCGCTATGGTTTAAAGGGTCATTAGTGAGATTTTGATTAAGTGCAGGCGTTAAATTAACTTCCTGCACATTAAAATACCATAAAGGTCAATTAGGAATGCATTAACAAAGCCCTACCAACTACTGCTTATAAGGGGGTATTGTTGGTATTATATGAATTAATAATTCTTTATATTCATCTTTTATTCAAGTAATGATTTTAAAATGGAAATGGCCACTTAATGAATCGGTTCCTTTACGACTTGGCTGTTTTTTTAGACATGTTACTTATCTGATTTTCCATTAAACACTGTTTAATCCAAACATTTTAAGGGTATTTGCCTTTGCTATTTCTTTTTGTATTATTCGTTTATATATAGAATAAAGCCTTAGAGAGTTCAGTGACAATGAAGATATGGTTAAAATAATCAAAATAGACATTAAAAATCCATACAGCTAAACCTACCTCACTCAGGCCCATATTTACTAAGCAGCGGTATTCCATAAGACATTTTCTGGCACCGGAAGACACCTTGTGGCCCATTCACCTATAACATTACTTAGTAAATGTGGACCAAAGTGTATAAAGAAACAAATTGTTGTCCTCTGTCTCTGACCTTGATGTTTTGGTAATACAGCTATTAGTAAAATAGGCCAGATGATCAGAACAATATTGTCTCCGCTTTCTTTTTTGGAAAATGCTGATACATTTAATATAAATGTACGTATTGTTTGCTGTTTTTGAGTAATTAGTCACATTTGTTTTGTGTTTGTTTTTAATAAATGAAAAAAAATATAATACTTGTGGGCTTTATACATATACAATTGATTAAATAAGTAACCTACGGGAGAGATGTGTCAAAGGAAATTTGCAGCAAAGCTTCTTCTTCTTCGTCTTCTTCGTCTTCTTCAAAACTGGAGATCACTTTGTGTACTTCTTCCTTGAAATTGGTGCAAAGCATTTTCTAAAGTTGCATAAGAGGGGTAAGTCTTGCATTGATAATATCCTGCTGGAAAGGAAATGCACCTTATGAGAATTGTCTGCTAGCCAAGGACACGAATAATGTATTTGAGGACAAATTGGCATGAGAACTAAAAGGCATTTAAATAAATAAAAATTATTCATCCACACCCTAGTTCATGCATTTAATTGTAATGCAATTTACTTGGCATTAAACAATACAATGATGTCATTTCAGATAATGTTTTAGACAGCTGTAAAGGAACATGTTACATACCACGTCCTCTGTATGTCACATATAAAAATACATTGCTTATATAAATATTCTGGCTATTGGGCTTTGTTTTTTTTTGCATGTTTGTATACTTAAAGCCTTGGCAAATAAGGCTAAAGTCCTACACAGTAGATACAAGTTCTATGTTGGAATAATGATAACTGACAAATTTCAATGGGAGATGCTGAATCCTTATTTTACCATAACCAATAATATATGCTTTTTCATAAGAACCATGTGAAAGGGTTTACTTGATTTTTTATTTGAGCATACTGTATTTTTGTCTCCTTGCTTTTCACGTAAAACGTAATCACTGATTGCCTAAGGAGGTGTAGTAAGCTTATTAAATGCTGTTGGGTGCAGTTGTTTATTTTGAATTCAACAACAACATAAGAAATGGAGGAATACCAAAATCAAAATGACAAAAGTGTATGAGGAATAGGAAATAGGATTGTGTATATGAATTTGTGTATATGCATAAAAGCAAAATATTTTGTTTCTTAATAGGATTATCCTCAGGGCTAACTCGTAGCCCAATTAAATATTTATATTAATTAATTATTAATTTATTTTATTTATAAATAGCGGGAACAGGGGTTAACCCCTTAATTACTATAGCGGTTATTAACCGCAACAGTGATTAAGGGGTTAGGGGCCATTAGATTGTATTATTGTATGTATTCTTGCTGGCATCAGAGGACATGGCCCTGGTGACGAGGATGCCCTTCATAATGGCAGGGTTAAGTAGAATGGTGTTATTTACTTTATTTATGCTGTTTGTCTAATGTTTGTTTTAATAATGGGCAATTGAGCTATTATCCATATCTGGATAATAGCTATTTTCCCATTACTGTACTGTATGTGTTTGGTGGTGGTGGTGGGGGGGGGTGTATTTATTGAAAATGTATGCCATGTATGCCATTCTTTTTTTTTTTTTATAACAGGATTGGTACTGCAGGCCAGCGGAGACCCAAGAGAACCACACAACGACCCCCGGATGCCCATGTGGACCACCCGAGGACCCCTGAACATCCACGGGCACACCCAAAGACCCCTTGACACCCACAGGAACCACCAGAAAACCACAAGACACCCACGGGGACCACCCAGGTACCCCTGTGGGGGCCCCAGACAGCTGTTGGAACAACTGAGGACACCCGGACATCTGTGGGAACCAGCCAAGGGCTCCCAGACACCTGTGGGAACCACCAAGGGCCCCCAGACACCCATAGGAACCACTCGAAGGACCCCAGACACCTATGGTGAGAAGCCGGGGACCCCCAGACATCCACAGGGACTACCTGCCCCAGACACACATGGGGACAACCTAGAGGCCCACGGACACCTGCGGGGACCACCCGGGGACCCCCGAAGGCCTCTAGTATGAATCCTGTGTACAAAAATAAATAAATGATGGTTTTATGTGGGGGTACAGGGGATGTGTTGTGCATTGGTGGTTAGTACATATTGTAATGTTTATTGGGGGTAGGGTATGAATAAAGGGCCAAGTACCTGCTTCACTCACCCCCTCTGCCCCCAATAAACCTGCTGTTGTTCCTTTTAACCCCTTTATTGCTGTAGCGATTAGCCGCTAAGGTAATGAAGTTGACTGTAAATGCATTTTTATTGCATAGGATTGATGCCGGGGGGCTGCGCTGCTGATATTAATGGATATCAGCTCCAGAGACCCCCGACATCAATCCGATGCAGGAAAAATGCATTTTTAGTACTACTAGAATTGCACGAGCTTGAAAAGCTGGCGATAAGTGTCTTATCGCCGTGCGTTTGGCGATTTTTTTTTCCGGCAAAAAAAATTGCTGAAAACCTCTTATCACTGATTTATCGGGGCTTACTGAATAGCAGTAGGCTTTTTTTTTTATAAGGTGGTGATAAGTGGCTTACATATGTAAGGGGATTTTAGTGATGGCATTCTCTATATTTATCCATTGTTTGATACCAGCCCATGCATACCAATCTCTAAGAGTTCTTAAATGGGATGCTAAATAATATTTATGTATATCTGGACAACCTAATTCTCCCTCCCCCTTTTCCAAAATAAAATGTGTTTAGCTACCCGAGGAGGTTTATGATCCCCTATAAACTTCATTATTTTGGATTGAACCAAATCTAGAATGCTTTTAGGAATATTCACATGTAATGCTTGAAAAAGATATAACTGTCTTGGTAAAATATTCTTCTTTGTATTTACAATCCTGATTGTGGGGAGAGGGGAGGGGAGGATAAATGGCTCTTGCTACAGTCTATACAGGTGAAGGTGCCAGGGGTAAAGAGAAATGGGTAGGAAAACAGTACCTGCCTAAGCAGGTGAAAGGACCCCTATATAACTAGCACTCAAACTAGAGTTATTAAATCAGGGTAAAAAGTAACCTTTATTAACATATGCAATGGTGAGTGAAAATCACTCACCATTGCATATGTTAATAAAGGTTACTTTTTACCCTGATTTCAATCCAATAAATCTCATAAGAATGCCACTGTAGAAGATCAATATATATATATAAACATTATTAATGGGTGCCAAACACACAGCCTTTCCCGCCATTTTTGTACTAACCACAACAAAGATCCCAAATCCCTCTCTGTTATGGGTATTGAGTTCATTCCCCCCTCCTATATGGGAGGAGATCGATTTCAGAAGTTATGCACTCGAGAGACTTATTGAATGTATATTTTGGATACTACATATCCCAAAGGACATAATGACCATATTGATATCAGCACCATAGTTTGAACACTCTTGGGTGTTCCTCCAGAGGTCTGGGTTGAATGCTATGCATTCCCTCTGGGCTATGGTCGTTCATTTGGTCATTATTAGTCACTTTATATCACTAGATTACATGCATTATCGGGAGGTCAGCTTGTAGGGTACATAGCATATTGCTTTGTACGATTTATCTTCACAAATAGTCACTCATCATTATTTAATTCACATTTATTATCTAATACATTTATATATTTTTATTCACTTTGCACATATTTCTACACATATGTTTACATAATTTTATATATAGTATCTTCATTCACATTATATTCTACATATTCATACATTTTATTGTCACATTCAATTCACACACAATTTATTTCCATATAATATTAGCACATATATCACATAGGATTCTTCACTGTACATTAATATATAGATACCATTTGATACACATATCACATGCAAGGTGAGCTATACTTCTTCCTCTGTCTTTGCTTTGGATCCATCTAATTTTGCCTCCTCTGACTCCACGCTGGAATCTATAAACTAGGTAATATTTTGGGGAAATTTACAACTAAAGCCTAAATTGTTGTCATTCAGTATTATCATGTATTGACTAAAAGTATTTTGGGGCATTTATATCTGGAATTTTGTTGTCTCTAAGAAACCAATAATTAATCAATTGTTTAATTAAACCGGGGGTACTTAATAGTGGTCATCTTTATCTAACTTAGGGGCCTATGCAGAGAGCAGCGGTAGAAATAATTGGAGAGTTTTAGAAAAACTAGATTTAATGGAGAGTTTTATTCTCCATATGCAGAAATGGGCGAAATCCGCTATTTTTAGCATTACTGCATGTGGAGAATTGTAAATGAGGAGATGCGCGCAGCTGAAAGGGAAAAAAAAAATCGCGCATTTTTTTCTGTTTTCCTATAGCCGGCGAGCTCCTGCTTCTTGCCAACTTTAGTTGGCGGAGAAAATTGGAGAAAATCGCGCCAAAAACAGCCGCTAGATGGCGAGCGCGCCTTTCTGAATTCGGATATTTTTCAGACTGGCGAGATGTAGTTTCTCGCCAGCCGCGCGGCGAGATTTTCAAATAGAAAAAAAAATGGCGCTTTTTTCCTACCTCGCCATTTTCAGCTGTTTTTAGCGCGATTTTCTCCGGAAAATGGCGAGATTGTAAATAGCGCTGCTCTCTGCATGAGGCCCTAAGTCTTATATATTAGTCATTTAAATATAGGTCACTTTGAATTTATTCTGATACCTAAAAATTCTAATATATGTATATACATATTATTATCTCTATATAGGTATTTTAATACATAGTTATAGTCATCCTATATATCTCTTGATAATTCATGTATTATCTATTTAATTGAAACTAATAGAAGTTCAATTGTTAAATTTGTAGATCACTTACTCTCATATTAGCTATTAATGTTTTGTTTAAGTAAGATGTACAGTATGCTGTGTTCAAGATTAAAACAATATATATATATTTTTTCTAGTTCTTACTATAAACATATGTTTTTTATATATATATATATATACATAATCTCTTATACTCAATGGGGTCCTCACAAAATGATGTGTATTTATGTATTCATTTATTAATTGTTTTATTGATGCGTATCATGTGTATTTTATCATACGATTGCTTTAATTAGTGTATTGGCTAATTATACTAATTACCTCCCTATAAATATCATGGACTGGCGCTTAGAAGGTAACCCCTGAAGAAGTCATTATCGATGACGAAACGCGTAGGGCGTGGCTAGATTGCGGCCGCCATTTGCCCACGAACACTCCTGTTACTTGCACAGAGATTTTTGGCTCTCGTGTGCGCTTGTCGCGGCCATTGCTCAGCCGCAATGAAGACTCTCAAGACTCTGTTTCCTGGTGGGACCCGTTTCACTGTACACGCTGAACACCAAAGGCGAGGGATTCCATTTCCGGTTCCTGCTGCATGAAGGAGATCCACGTGACGACGCCACTGATCTGAGCCGGACGCTGATGCTTGAGCTGCTGGCACATACACGCTTATTATTGCTGTACATTTGTGAGTGGGCATTTTATAGATTTTATGTTCCTTTAATACATTTTTATTATGGTAATGCACTAGGTGTGCGCCTGTTTCTTTCTTTTTCTTTTTTCTAGATATCATTAGGGACTGGTGATCCCTTTGAAATGGGCTGCAAGAACCTGGAGTCGGTGCCATTGGAACAGGACTTTATGTAATAAAGGTTTTTTAATCTTCATTTTTATTTTTTGACAATTTTTTCTACATTTTTTACATATTAAATTCATTTTTTGATTTTTTCATATATTTTTTATAGGGTTCTATTGTCAAAAGATTGCACTAATATTGTATTATTTTATTGTCTGTATCATAGTGTATTAGCCTACATCTAGCCGCCCCGCTAAGCACATTCATGATTAGCAACTGGTTCTTCTAAGAATTCATTTTTATCAGGATACTTTAGAGGCGCTACTTCTATTTCTGCTTGTTTTGAGATATATATATATATATATATATATATATATATATATATATATATCCTTATGAAGGTTTTGAAAGTTATGTTTATATAAAGTATTGTAAGTGTTAGTAATGTGAATACCCAAATATTTGATATACACTTTTGCTCATTTGAAAGGAAAGAGATTAGCAAGAAAATCAATTTGATCACCTGGCAGAATGAGATTGATAATTTCTGATTTATTTACATGAATCTTTAATCCAGAAACAAGATCAAATGTATTCAGGACTGCTATTAATTCATTCAAAGACTGTTCTGGATTTGAAACAACAAGTAGGATGTTATCTGCAAACATTGTAATTAGATATCCTCCCTAATCTTTTGCGCTAATTGCGCCATAACCATAGCAAAAGAGGTGAAAGTGGACAACCCTGTACCTGTACATTTTTCAACTATTAAAAAAGCAACAAATTACTGGGACCAAAAATCTAAGACATAATTTATTATTTATAAAATGTTTTACCATTAAGTAATACATTGAGAGTTAACTCTCGTTTTCAAGTATGTCCTGGGCATAGAGTTAAAATGACAAATAATACATGGTTACAAGTACAGTTACATAAATGAGCAGGGTATACATTATATACAATACATTGCATGCACAGTTAAAGAAGATGTATATTATAGGCTTATGTAACAGTTACAGACCAGATTTAAATGTGAGGTAGACTTAGTTTTGAAAGTACTTAAACTGGTGGTGCATGTGAGAGTCTCCGGTAGGTTGTTCCAGTTTTGGGGTGCACGGTAAGAGAAGAAGGAGCGGCCGGATACTTTGTTGAGCCTTGGGACCATGAACAGTCTTTTGGAATCTGATCTCAGATGATAAGTGCTGCATGTGGTAGGGGTGAGGAGCTTGTTCAGATTGATGGGTAGCTTGCCCAGAAAGTATTTGAAGCAAGACAGGAAAGGTGAACTTTGCGTCTAGACTCGAGTGATGACCACTCTAGTTATTTGAGCATTTCACAGTGATGTGTGTTGTAGTTGCATTGGAGAACAAAACGACAAATTGAATTGTAGAGGGTGTCAAGTTTGCTAAGGTGGGTTTTGGGTGCCGAGCCATATACTATGTCTCCATAGTCGATAATTGGCATTAGCATCTGCTGTGCAATATGCTTTTTGACCAGCAGGCTTAGGGAGGATTTGTTCCTGTAAAGTACACCTAGTTTGGCATAGGTTTCGGATGTCAGGGTATCAATGTGCTTTCCTGTTATGCTTGTGCTGCCCGCAGACCAGACCCGTCCTCTGCACTGAGGTGGGACGTATAGAAACATGCACCTGCAACAGAGAGAACGTGTCCGGAGTGTGGTGGTAGCGTAGCCGGCCAGGGAGTGTAGGTATAGTAAAGTATGTACTTGCTGGATCCGGGGTAGCAGGAGTGCTGTAGTGAGTTCCGTAGCCGAGGGTCGAGGATAGGAGAGTTCAAGGAGGTCGTGGTACTAAAGCCGAGTCCTTGGGTCTTAGAGGTCAACGTAGAGAGGAGGAAGCCGGTGTCGAGAGCCAGAGAGAGGAATCTGCCAAGCCGGGTCAGAGCCTGAAGAGAGTACAAAGAGAGAGCACGGCACAGAATCCACAACTGCTAGAGAAGAGACTATGCAGAGCAATGAGCTAAAGGGAGGACTGGGGTTATAAAGGTAGGTGGTCCAATAGAGGCATGGGGTAGAGTAGGGATGTGCCGTGGAGCACTCAGTGATTGGAAGGCAGTGTGTTTGTTTTTAGCGATCAGCTGTGCCAGTGGCCAGCGCGGATGCCTGGGGGCGGAGTCAGAGACAGAGTGCAGTGCATAAATTATAGCCAGAGACACGCTCTGTAAGAGCGAGTTGCACGCGTCCCGGTAAGATGGCGGCCACCTGTTTGTGTGCCGGGAGCGGGTAAGCAGCACCACGGCAGGGATACCACTGAAGGGGAGATGCGGCGGTGGCCGCGAGTCCCGTGAGGAGTTAAGGAGGGGTCACATCATGGCAGACGTGACCCCCGATTCCTTACAATTCCAAATGTTTGTGGGAGTCAAACAATATGCCCAGGTATTTAAAACAAGTAACAGGAGTTAGCGTGGTGTTAGCAATGGTTTTGATCTGGAGCTCAGTCGCTGGAAGCTTTAAAAATTTAGTCTTGGTCCCAAATATCAATGTTACAGTCTTGTTAGTGTTTAAAAAAGTTTGTTTTGGGAAATCCAGTTTTCGAGTCTCAAAAAGTCAGACTGAAGTATGTGTTGGAGGTTGGAGAGGCTATGGCTGTGTGCATATAGGATTGTGTCATCTGCATACATGTGTATTGAAGCTTCCTTACAAGCTGTGGGAAGATCATTGATGAACACTGAAAAGAGTAGGGGCCCCAGAACAGAGCCTTGCGGGATGCCACAGGTGATATCAAGGGGATTGGAGTTAGAGCCTGAGATGGACACATGTGGGGATCTACCTGATAGGTAGGACTGAAACCAGTTTAAAGCATGCTTCCCTATTCCAGAGCTCTGGAGTTTTTTTAAGCAGAATAGCATGATCAACAGTATCAAAAGTCTTTGCAAAATCTAGGAATATTGCACCAGTTAGTTGTCCCCGTTCCATTCCACACTGGATTTCATTGTAAACTTTTAGCAGGGTAGTTACGGTGGAGTGTTTGGGGCAAAAGCCAGATTGGAATTAGCTAGGGAAATTTGTCTTGGTATAGTAATCGCTTAATTGGGAGTGGACACATTTGGGAGATTGTCCTGTAGTTTTAGACAGTGTTTTTGTCCCCACTTTTGAAGATTGGGACAACTCTGGCAGTTTTCCAGGTCTTAGGGATATGACCTGCAGACAGGATAGAGTTGACTATGGAAGTAATTGTATTTGGCAATTGTTGGGGCACCAAGTTACATAGTTACATAGTTACATAGTAGATGAGGTTGAAAAAAGACGTAGGTCCATCAAGTTCAACCTACAGTAGAGGCAACTCTTATTCTAACAAAAACCAGTGGCAATTCCCCAAAAGACCCAGGAAACACCCAGGTACATTCTGAATACATGCCTTAAACTTTCCTTAAACTAGCCCCAGCATTTCTGCATTGATTAATGGCCTATCAGATTAACAGCGGGGGTCCCTGGCAGTCCCATTCAAACTGAATGGGACTGCCAGGGATCCCTGTTGTGTTAATCCTATGGGTCGTTAGTCAATGCAGAAATGCCTTAAACGTGCCTCAAACTAGCCCAGCACATACCGAGCACATACCCAGAATGTAACCCGGCTAGTTTACAGCAAATGTTAGAATAAACGTTGCCTCTACTGTATGCTAAATTTAGACAACAGATACTTTATCCTATATCTATACTTACTTATTGATCCAGAGGAAGGCAAACAAAAAACCCCATTAAGGGGAAAAATTAATTCCTTCCTGACTCCAAGAATTGGCAATCGGATTAATCCCTGGATCAACATCCTTCTCATGTATACTTATTTGGTATATCCCTGTATACTTTTCCCATCTATAAAGATGTTCAACCTTTTTTTGAACAAATCTATTGTATCTGCCATCACCGTCTCCATGGGTAAGGAATTCCACATTTTAACTGCCCTTACTGTAAAGAACCCTTTCCTTTGTTGCTGGTGAAATTTCCTTTCCTCCAACCTTAAGGGATGGCCCCGAGTCCTTTGTACTGCCCGTGGGATTAATAGTTCTTTTAAAAGCTCCTTGTATTGTCCCTGAATATATTTGTATATAATTATCATATCCCCTCTTAGACGCCTCTTTTCTAATGTAAATAAATCTAATTTAGCTAGCTTCTCCTCATAAGTTAGAATGTCCATCCCCTGTATTAATTTGGTGGCTCTTTTCTGCACTCTCTCTAGTTCCATAATGTCTTTTCTTAGGATTGGTGCCCAAAATTGTACTCCATATTCAAGGTGTGGTCTTACTAATGCTTTGTATAGGGGCATAATTATGTTTACTTCCCTTCCATCCATTGCCCGTTTGATGCAAGATAAGATCTTGTTTGCCTTTGCAGCTACTGCATGACATGGGGCACTATTGCTAAGCCTGCTGTCTACAAGCACTCCTTAATCCTTCTCCATCAAGGATTCCCCCAATATATCTCCATTTAATTTGTAAGTCGCCTTTTTATTCTTGCATCCCAAATGCATAACCTTACATTTATCTGTATTAAACCTCATATGCCATTTACCTGCCCACGTTTCCAGTCTCTCCAAGTCCTTCTGAAAAGAAATTACATCCTGCTCTGATTCTATTACCTTACACAATTTAGTATCATCAGCAAAGATGGAGACTTTGCTCTCGATCCCAACCTCAAGGTCATTAATAAACAAGTTAAAAAGCAGGGGTCCAGTACCGATCCCTGAGGCACTCCACTCACGACTTTAGCCCAACCTGAAAAAGTTCCATTTATGACAACCCTCTGTTGTCTGTCCTTTAACCAGTTTTAAATCCAGGTGCATATATTATTACTGAGTCCAATTTTCTTTATTTTGTACACCAACCTCTTATGTGAAACCGTATCAAAAGCCTTTGCAAAATCTAAGTAGACCACATCAACTGCATTACCCTGGTCTAAATTCCTACTTACCTCCTCAAAGAAACAAATAAGGTTAGTTTGGCAAGATCTATCCTTCATAAATCCATGCTGACTATTACTAATAATTTTGTTTTCCATTAGGTATTCCTGAATATTATCCCGCATTAAACCTTCAAGTAGTTTCCGTACTATTGAAATCAGGCATACAGGTCTGTAATTTCCCAGTTGTGATCTAGCTCCCTTTTTAAATATAGGCACCACATCTGCTTTACGCCAATCTTGTGGTACTGAGCCTGTGGAAATGGAGTCCTTGAATATTAAATATAATGGTTTTGCTATTACTGAGCTTAACTCCTTGAGAACTCTTGGATGTATGCCATCGGGGCCAGGTGCCTTATTTACTTTAATTTTTTCAAGTCGCTTATGAACTTCTTCCTCAGTTAACCAATTGTTCATTAATATGGAGGTTGTGGCTTCCTCCTGTGGCACTACTATTGAACTTGATTCTTCCCTGGTAAACACAGAGGCAAAGAATTTGTTTAGTACCTCAGCTTTTTCCTTATCTCCAATAATCTGCCTACCCACCTCACACTGAAAGGGTCCTACAGTATATTTTCTTTTCTCATTTTTTTGTTATTAAGGTACTTAAAGAACTTTTTAGGGTTGACCTTACTTTCTATTGCAATCCTTTTTTCATTATCCATTTTTTCTAATTTGATTGCCCTTTTGCAATTTTTGTTACATTCCTTATAATTCTGATACGATGTCTCTGTCCCTTCTGACTTAAAGAATCTAAACTCCTTCCTCTTCTTGTCCATTTCCTCCCCTACCTGTTTATTTAGCCACATTGGTTTTGACTTATTTCTTTTATTCTTATTACCCAAGGGTATACACTGATAAGTGTGCTTTTCTAACAATGTTTTAAAGACTGCCCATTTATCTTCTACATTTTTCCCTGCAAAAACATTATCCCATTGTATTACTACTAGATTAGCCCTCTGTTTATTAAAATCTGCCTTTCTAAAGTTTAAGGTCTTTGTTGAACCCAAGTAATCTGTTTTTTGATAATTTATTTAAAATGAGACCATGGTATGATCACTGTTACCCAAATGTTCCAAGACTTGAATATTTGTTATTACTTCTACATTGTTTGATATGACCAAATCCAGAACTGCCCCTCTCCTGGTTGGTTCCTCAATAATTTGGGTCATATAATTGTCTTTAAGCACCCCCAAAAACCTGTTTCCTTTTGTTGTGACGCTAATCTCATTGCCCCAGTCTATGTCTGGATAATTAAAATCCCCCATTATGCAAACATGACCCAGTTTTAATGCCTTCTCCATTTGCAAAAGTATTTTAGCTTCGTCAATCTCACAGATATTTGGTGGTTTATAGCATATTCCCACAAACATTTTCTTTATACTTTTATCTCCACTGCTAATTTCTATCCACAAAGTCTCTACATTTTCATCATTCCCTTCATAGACATCATCCCTTATAATAGGTTTTAGATCCGATTTAACATATAAACATACTCCACCTCCCCTTCTATTTGTTCGAGCCTTCCGAAAAAGAGAATAACCCTCTAAATTAACTGTTCCGTCATGAATTTCATCTCACCATGTTTCAGTAATGCCTATGATATCATACTGCTCCCTTGCAGCTATTAATTCAAGCTCCCTCATTTTATCTGTCAGGCTTCTTGCATTAGCAAGCATGCATTTAAGCTTTTTTTCAGCCTGTACTATTATCTTATCTGCTCCTTCCTTTCTGCTCCCACTTGGTTTAGTCTTTAGAAGTTTTCTAGTATTATCTGTATTTACTATGGGTGTCTCACTGCTTGCCAAACTTGCACTTGCCCCCATTCACTTCCATACCACCTTGTATCCTCATCTATTCCATTTAGTTCCTTATCTGTTTCATTCCCCTCCCCTCTCCATCCTAGTTTAAAATCTCCTCCAACCTTTTTAGCATCCTCCCCCCTAGCACAGAAGATCCCTCTTCATTGAGGTGCAATCCGTCCCTAGAATATAGATGGCACCTCTCAGAAAAGGAGTCCCAGTGCTCTAAAAACCCAAACCCCTCCTTCCTGCACCACTTTCTTAGCCATGCATTAACCTCCCTGATCTCTGACTGTCTCCCTGCGGTAGCGCATGGCACTGGTAGTATTTCAGAAAATACTACCTTGGAGGTCCTTGCCTTAAGCTTTTGGCCTAGATCCCTGTAATCATTTTTTAGGACCCTCCATCTTTCTCTAACTTTGTCATTGGTGCCAACGTGTACCAAGACCGCCGGGTCAATCCCAGCCCCCCCCCCAACAATCTGTCTACCCGATCTGCAATGTGCCGAACCCGAGCACCCGGGAGACAACAAACTGTTCGGTACATGTGGTCCCGGCAAGAGATTGCCTATCTACCTTCCTAATAATGGAGTCCCCTACCACCACAATCTTTCTTTGTATCTGAGCATCCTGAGTCCCCACTGTGCTGGAGGAACTATTCCCCTGGCTGCTAGAAGAATTAGTCTCCCCTAGCCTTGCCATTTCTGCCCCAACTTTCCCAATATCTTCACTCAACATGGCAAATCTATTGGGATGTGTCAGCTCAGAAATGACCTGCCTCTCCCTATTGCCCCTGCTTCCCCTTCTAACTGTCACCCAGCTACCTACCTGCTCCTCACTAACAGCAACCAAGCTACCTACCTGCTCCTCACTAACAGCGCCACCATCTGCACCACTAGTCGAAGCAAGGGCCTGGTCAGTGAGCTCTAATTCCCTTTCAAGATTGTCAATGTCCCTCAATATTGCAAGTTGCCTCTTCAGATAAGCAATCTCTGACTCTAAAGAGACCACCCGCTCACACTTTCCACAGCGGTATGCTCCTTGGAACAGCTGCTCCAAGTGCACATACATGTGGCAAGATGTGCATTGAGTGGCATTTTCAATCCTGCTCATTCTAGCAACTATGAAGTTTATAAGTAGTAACAGTAAACTGTACTTCAATAAACTATACCTTGATTAACCGCTTCCTTGTTCAAACTGCTTCTGGTTCTAACTGCACACACTTTAAACAACCAGCACTTCAAATCAACCACACAGATTAGTCAGTACACGCAAGCTCAGGATTCGTTAGAAGCCTCTGTTTAAATAGGACACCACCAGGTGTGTTAGGTTATCAATTAACTAACCCCACCCACTGCAGGTGTGTTAGGCCAGACAATTAGCCAACCACACCCACTCTGCCTCAGGCAGGAGAAAGGGAAAAAAAAGTTAGGCTTCAAATTACAGCACACTTTAAAAATAGATTAACCCACTGCACACTCCCCAAAAACAGCCACCCCTGCTAGTATACCCAGTACTTCCCTTTTCTTCTGGTTCTAACTGCACACACTTTAAACAACCAGCACTTCAAATCAACCACACAGATTAGTGAGTACACGCAAGCTCAGGATTCGTTTGAAGCCTCTGTTTAAATAGGGACACCCGCTAGGTTATCAATCAACTAACCCCACCCCCTGCAGATGTGTTAGGCCAGCCAATTAACCAACCACACCCACTCTGCCTCAGGCAGGAGAAAGGGAAAAAAAAGTTAGGCTTCAAATTAAATTAAAGTCTTTGGATCCTAGATGATAGTAAGTCAGGTCCACATTGGTTGCTTAGTTTTAATTTGAGGAGCGCTTGTGTAATCTCCACTTCGGATACTGGGCCAAATTAAAAATTGTGGGCAGTGTTGGGAGGGGGTGGGGCTATATGGGTACTCCCAGGATGAGATTCAGGTTTGTGGTTTGGGTTGCGTTTAGCTAATAAGTTAGTAGCACACACCACAAAGTAATCATTGAATGCATTTGCAATGTCAGTGGGGTTTGTTAGAGTAATATCCCCCTTAGTGATATTACTTGGTTGTTGATGGTTAGAAGGCTGGAATATATTGTTGATAACCTTCCAGAAGTTAGCTGGGCGGAGGTCAATAAGAAGGTTGAGAAAAGGGTGTAATCTGACTAAAATGGTGGAATATTTTGCGAGGAAAAACAAGGGAGAACAAAGCAAAATCGGACATGGAGTTCAAACGAAACAAGATATTATTTAAATAGATTTACATATACCATTCAAACACATAGGGGTACTATAACAGGGGAGTAATCCCTGTTCAAGTAATGTGCCTTTAATCTAGCAGTGTGGTGGTTAACTGCTGGTAGTCAATTAATAAACACCACCTGCCTGATTTAGATTGCTTACAAAAGCCTGTCTGTTGAGACAGGAAGTGACTCCTTAGCTCATATATAGTATATGCAAGTGATCCAATGCTAGGTAAAAACCATCTCTAATCATCATTGAAGCCTTTGCTGTGTGTATTATATAGTATATGCAAGTGATCCAATGCTAGGTAAAAACCATCTCTAAATCATCATTGAAGCCTTTGCTGTGTGTATTATATAGTATATGCAAGTGATCCAATGCTAGGTAAAAACCATCTCTAAATCATCATTGAAGCCTTTGCTGTGTGTATTATATAGGATATGCAAGTGATCCAATGCTAGGTAAAAACCATCTCTAAATCATCATTGAAGCCTTTGCTGTGTGTATTATATAGTATATGCAAGTGATCCAATGCTAGGTAAAAACCATATTTGAATGCTGTTTTCTGTCTACCCCTAATCAAATTAAGTGTTGCCACCAAGGCAGGGAACACCCTGTGTAGAAAACCATTTGTTTGAATGTGCCTCAGATGTGCTAATTAAGCAGACAGAACCACACTGTCAGGTGACTTTTTAGGCCTATATAAACCCAGTCAGAACAGCTAGTCTGCTTGCAGCCCATATCCAAGTGGCCCATTATAAGTGGCATGACTACTGAACAACTGAAGTTTAAAAGGAAATTCAAGAGAAGTGAGGAAGAAGTGGACACCCCCAACTGGCCCTGATTCCTGCATTTGAACTACGCTGGAAAGGAGGATATCATCAATACCAGACTGCATCATTACTGCTGTGAAGCTGACGTTACCATTTATATTTGCAGTGGCTTCACTTCTTCTCAAATAATGCACTTCTTTTTACCAGCCTCAGTATGTCTCTAACTCCATTCATATATCTCCATCTCTCCTTCCTTCACCACTTCTCTGTTCACATGAACTCCTTTCTTACCTGCGTCCTCTGTCACCACACAGCTATATCCCCTGCATTAAAACACACCCCTTCAAATCCTCCTCACACATTCTCTTTCTATCCATGCTTCTCCTCCTTGCTTCTGGGGATATCTCTCCCAATCCTGGTCCCTGTCTTATTCCTACATGCGCTCATCCTCGCCTGCCAACTGCAACCTCTACTCCTTCTGGTGTCAACCCCTCCAACCTCATACCCATCCCCTGCCACCCTCCCTCCTCTCTCCCTTTCTCCTGTGCCCTTTGGAATGCTCGCTCCCTCTCTAACAAGTTCCTCTCTGTGCATGACTTCTTTCTCTCTCACTCCCTGCTTCTCTTTGCTATAACTGAGACCTGGCTCACTCAGTCTGACTCTGCTCTGGAAGCTGCCCTCTCCTACGGTGGCCTTTCCTTCTCCCACACTCCACGCACTGATGGCAGGGGTGGAGGCGTGGGGCTCCTGTTCTCCTCTCTCTGTCGTTACCGAACCCTTCCTATTCCTTCCTCTCTTGCTTTCCCTCCTTTGAGGCTCACACTGTCCAGATTTTCTCTCCTCTCCCTGTTCATGTGGCGGTCATCTATCGCCCACCTACCTCTACTCATCCCCCTTCTGCCTTTCTCTCTCACTTTGAATCCTGGCTATCTTTCTTCCTCTCCTCAGACTCCCCTGTTCTTCTCGTTGGGGACTTCAATTGCCACATTGATGACACCTCTCTCCCTTGGGCTTCCCGCTTTCTTTCTCTAACCTCTTCTTTTGGCCTTCAACAGTGGACTGCAGCCAGCACCCACAAGTATGGCCACTACTTAGACCTGATTTTCACTAAGAACTTCTCTCTCTCCGATTTCTCCATTTCCCCTTTTCCTCTCTCTGACCATCATCTCATCTCATTTTCTCTATCTCGCTTCTCCCCTTCTCCACCTCCATCTACACCCCGGTTCTGCAGAAACCTGCGCTCTATTCACTTACCTGACTTTGAGTCCACTTTACGCTCCTCCCTCTCCTCTCTCAGCTCTGCTACAGACCCCGACAACCTGGTCAGGAACTACAACTCTGTCTTGTCCTCCTCTCTTGATCTACATGCCCCGCTTTCTCTCTGCCGCACTCGCCCTTCTAACCCTAGACCCTGGCTAAATTCCCACACACGCATGTTGCGTTCCTCCACTCGTTCCTCTGAACGCCTCTGGAGGAATTATCACACTCTCGCAGACTTCCTTCACTACAAATTTATGCTATCCTGTTTCAACTCTGCCCTCTCGCAAGCTAAACAAGCCTACTTTTCTGCACTAATCAACATGCACAAGTCTAACCCACGCCGACTGTTCTCTGTCTTTGATACTCTACTCAAACCACCCTCAGCTGCCTCTCCTTCCTCCATCTCCGCTCAGGACTTTGCTGACTATTTTAAGGAAAAGCTGGAATCCATACGTCAGAACATCCCCTCTGTTTCTCCTTCCCATCCTACACCTCTTCCTAACTCTCCTCCTGCCTTCCTTGACTCATTTTCCACTGTCTCAGAGGAGGATGTGTCGCTGTTGATCGCCCCTTCTCCCTCTACCACTTGCCCTCTTGACCCCATTCCCTCCCATCTCCTAAAACCTCTTGCTCCTACTATAATCCCTACGCTCACACACATTTTTAACTCCTCCCTCTGCTCTGGAACCTTTCCATCCTCCTTCAAACATGCAACAGTCATACCATTACTCAAAAACAGCAAGCTTGACCCTACCAGTCTTTCTAACTATCGACCTGTCTCCCTCCTGCCTTTTGCCTCTAAACTCCTTGAACGTCTTGTATTCTCTCGCTTGCTCCATTTTCTCAACACCTATTCTCTCCTAGACCCTCTACAATCTGGCTTCCGCACTGCTCACTCCACGGAAACAGCCCTCACTAAAATAACTGACGACCTCCATGCTGCCAAAGACAGAGGTCATTACACTCTGCTCATATTACTCGACCTCTCTGCAGCATTTGACACCGTGGACCACCCTCTTCTCCTTCACATTCTCCATACTCTTGGTATTCGGAACAAAGCTCTATCCTGGATCTCATCCTACCTCTCCCATCGTACTTTCAGTGTCTCTTCTGCTAACACCTCCTCCTCCTCTATTGATCTCTCTGTGGGGGTACCCCAGGGCTCTGTCCTGGGACCTCTTCTCTTTTCTCTGTACACATTCTTTCTAGGTGACCTAATAACATCTTTTGGGTTTAAATATCACCTCTATGCTGACGACACACAAATATACTTTTCAACACCTGACCTTACACCTGCTATACAGACCAAAGTTTCTGAATGTCTCTCTGCTATATCATCCTGGATGGCCCTCCGTCGCCTTAAACTCAATATGGCTAAAACAGAGCTCCTCATACTTCCTCCCAAACCTGGCCCTACTACCTCCTTCCACATTACTGCTGGAACTACGATCATCCACCCAGTAGCCCAAGCACGCAGCCTAGGGGTCACACTCGACTCCTCTCTCACATTCGCCCCTCACATTCAAAACATTTCTAAAACTTGTCGCTTTTTCCTCCGCAATATAACAAAGATACGCCCTTTCCTCTGTTGCTCGACTGCTAAAACTCTGACTCAGGCCCTCATTCTCTCCCGTCTTGATTACTGTATCCTCCTGCTGTCCGGCCTTCCTGCCTCTCACCTGTCTCCCCTACAATCTATCCTAAATGCTGCTGCCAGAATCACTCTACTCTTTCCTAGATCTGTCTCAGCATCTCCCCTCCTGAAATCCCTCTCCTGGCTTCCAATCAAATCCCGCATCTCACACTCCATTCTTCTCCTCACTTTTAAAGCTTTACACTCTTCTGCCCCTCCTTACATCTCAGCCCTAATTTCTCGCTATGCACCACCCCGACTCTTGCGTTCTGCTCAAGGATGTCTTCTTTCTACCCCCTTTTTATCTAAAGCCCCATCCCGCCTTAAACCTTTTTCACTGACTGCCCCACACCTCTGGAATGCCCTTCCCCTCAGTACCCGACTAGCACCCTCTCTATCCACCTTTAAGACCCACCTTAAGACACACTTGCTTAAAGAAGCATACGAATAGCACTGTGAACATTCTGAACACATGATACATAAAGCTTGCCCCCCTGCAGACGCACTTACCAGAACTCCCTCCTCCTGTCTCTGTACGTTCTCCCTACCTACCAATTAGATTGTAAGCTCCTCGGGGCAGGGACTCCTCTTCCTTAATGTTATGTTTGTCTAAAGCACTTATTCCCATGATCTGTTATTTATATTATCTGTTATTTATTCGATTACCACATGTATTACTACTGTGAAGCGCTATGTACATTAATGGCGCTATATAAATAAAGACATACAATACAATACAATATCTGGGTTGAACTTGGGAGAGAGAGCAGAGATTGTCTTGGACTCTCACAACAGTCTTGAGCCCTGCCAGAAGAAACAGCAGAGCTGCTTACAAGACACAGGGAAAACTTCTGAACCTGAATGCTGACACACCCTGAGGGAAGGGAGCTGAACCAGAGAAGATTTTCCCTCCAAGGAACAGATAAGACTTTCATTCTTAAGAGACTTCTTATATCTGCTTATTTCATGCTATATGTTTGGGGCTGGGAGAAATGCTTGACTAAGGGAGATGTGAATTAATTACATAGTGTTTCACTAGAAATACTCCCAAGTGAATAGAAGCTTTGTTCCCCCCCCCCCCTGTGTTTGGATGGATTTCCTGATGAAAAGGAAAAGGCACAATAAAGCCTTATTATAATTTCACCTTATAAAAGTCTCCAATTGTGTACCTCTGTGAACGTTCGTCTACATATGGTGTCCGAAATGTGAGATGAGAGGTGTCTTTGAAGTTAAAAAGGACCGGAGATTTTTATGTGAAATTTTTTTGTTATGCTTTTTGCCTACAAACAGTCTGAGCAACTTCGGAAAAAAAAACCTCATGCAGCAGAGATCAGAGTTAAAGGGATACACACCACTGAAAACTTACAAAACCACAGATGGTGACCCATGAGTGGTACTGATTTTGCAAATAAAAGTTGCCACACCGCATAGGGCTACCAGCTGTGAATGGAGTATATGCAGAAAAGTGTGAAAATTGATACAAGACTGTGCTGAAGCAGGGAAATTTTTAGCAAACAAATGCTGAGTGTAAAATTCTCCAATAGGGGAAAAGGGATTTCTGAACTGTGTAAAAGGTTTTTCAAAGCCAATTGCTGAGTGTTGAGTCACCCTGCCGGGAATGAAAGAAATAGTCCACTACAAAGAATGTTTTTTTTTCTGCAAGTAAAAAAAGTCTGCCTATATATATCTTGGGGGCAAAAACAGACACCCAAAGTGTGATGTGTGAATGCCATAATACCCAAAGATGAGACTGAAAATTACTGAACTCAGGCAAAAAAACAAATTCTGTTGCTGAAGCGGAGGGAGTGGACCTAGCAAGTAAATGGTGTAAAGCAAATAGACGTATTTACCTAGCAAACTGCACAGCTTGTACCTGATAAGAGAAAATGCATGCACAGCACTGCTGATATTGAAAAAAAAAATACCCAAGAAAGAAAAGTCTACAGAGATGCCTGTGAGAGCTACGACCTCTACAAGCAAAATATGCCCATCTGTAGGACTACCACAATTGGGGGTTCTAGCAAATACAGTGGCAACAGCTGCAATAGCGTCTCCTGAGGTCAGGAAGAAAATTACACCTGATAGCCTAAAAATGGAGGACAAGATGCAGCCTTCCTGTAATGAACCCTACCCCACAGAAGAGTGGCCCTTCCAGTCCAATAAAGAGGAAGACATCCCTTACGGGGAACCCGAACCGAGTCACACCCACAAAACACCCCAAGAATGGTGGGGGTGCCTGAACTTGGCACGAACAGAAAAGACTGCTCCCTTTGATGATGAATATGATCAGCAGGAGACAGAGCGGGAGCAGTGGATCACCGAATATTTCCTTCAGCTATTACAGTTGCAAGAAAAGCCGGGTGGATCTAGTGACGCTGCTAAAATTTCAAATGAAGATGGAGACCCCAATATCCCTGAAGGGACGGTGTCATCCAAATCAAAAAGGCGGAAAAAGAAAAGCGGTTCTTCACTTACCGTGGAAGGAACAGACATGTCCGCAGATCCTGTGGAAGAAAAGGGGGACCGAGTTGCCCTGCAGCCTAGAGAAAATGGAGAATTCGTCCCGCGGTTAACCTTATATCCAGAGGGCCCAAGGCAGAAGTCGTGCACCCCAAAGAAGTGTCTGGCCGGTGCCAACAGTGAGGAACACTCAACCAACCATCCCAGGGAAGTGGAGCCGGAACCAGTGAGTGACGATCCCTTGACCAGCCCTGAAGATGCCCTGAAAAATGCCAGGCATGACTGTGATATGCTCCGTGAACAATTGAAACAAAAGGAAGATGGTTACACAGAGCTACAGAAAAATAACGTGAGGCTACAAAAAGATGTGCTCACAATTTACTCTTTAGCCAGGACAGAATTGGACAATCTCAAGACTGAGCTAGATACTGCAAATGCTACTATTTCCGCCATGGATGGAAAGCAAAGCCATTCTGATAAAATGGTGGCTACGCTAAAGCGGAAGTATGAGGAGGCACTGAAGCAGATGACAGTCTTCCAGCAAGAGGTTCACACTCTTCGCATAGAGCTGAATGCCTCACAACAGGAGGTCAACAGTGTCCGGATAGAGGTGGACGTATCTCAGAAAGAGGTTCAGACACTCCGCAGAGCACTGGATGCCTCACATCATGAGACCAACAGCTGCCGCACAGACCTGGAAGTTTCCAGAAAGGAACTACACAGTCTCACTGAGGAGCTGGACATTGCTAAAGAAACTATTGCCAATCTTAATACAAATCTCCAAGTCTCCCAGAAGGAGCTTCAGACCCTCAACCTAGAGAAGGATGTCTCATGCCAGGAGACTGTCAGTCTCAAAGCAGAAGTGCGTAAATGGAAAGAGGACTGCAAAGAGGCCCTGAATAATACTGAGACTGAAAAAGGAGAACATTTAAGATTACAAAGAATAAACGTAAAACTCAAAGAAGAAAATTTTAATTTCACAAACGACGTCAAGAAAAAAAATGAAAAGCTGCACGAGCTTAAAGAAATAAATAGACTTTTGGAAGGTGAGAATTTTGAAGCAGAGCACCGACTGCAGAACCAACTGCAAGGTCTGCGTACGCACCTTGAGAAGGCAGAGGAGAAGCAGCGAACTCTGCAGGATGACAATCTGCAGGCTGTTAAAGAAATTCAAGTGCTGCAGGAATGTCTGATGACCCAGTATGTCCCTGCAAAGCAGCATGAGAAATTGAAGGCTATCCTGAGCATCACCAAAGCAACGCTAAAAGCCAAGCTTAGAACCCAGGTGACGCGACACAAAAGGGAGCACAAGAAGGTCCAGAAACTGAAACAAGTAACTGTGGCCCAAGCAAAGAAGTTCATAGTGCTTCACAATGCAATAAAAATGTGGAAGCAAGCTCAGAGAAAGCAAAGCATGCAGAAAAATTCCCTGAGAAGAGACTTGCAAGATGCACTCAAAAACAGGGATCTCTCGCGGATGAGATTACAGTCTTACAAGGACAAGTATTGACCCTGACTAAGCGTCAGTATCCCACAGCCCCAAAAACCCATGAAGACAAGAGTACAGTGAGAGCTGGGAATACCGCTCATCTGAAAGACAAGGTTGCAAAATTTGAACCACCTAAACAAGCACTAGCAAAACCCAGCCACCCAGCAGGCAACAAAAGAAGGTACACGTGCTGGATTAAAACCAGAAGAATCCTTAGCTGATGAAGCTGAAATGATGGGACATTCTCTGGAAGTGGGTGTGGAATTGCAACTTAATCTCAAAGAGGCTGAACTAGCAACCCCATTGAATGGGAAAAGGGCAGAGAGACAGCTTCAAGAGCGGAAAACTCAAAGGGCTGTTTTTAAATGCTCTGCAACTGCTGCCATACAGTATGCCTACAATAAGACGAGCACCCGACGCGAGGGAAATCTCATGATCGCGCACGTAGAAAAAAAGACTATACTTGGAAAAAGTCCTCCTCGAGCGACTGAGGGGTGCTGATCTCAAACACCTTCAGGAGGAGACCCAAATAAACTAGAGAAAGGGCTCCAATCCCAACAGGACTGAGGGTTCTCTTCCTCCATCCACTCTCATTCAAGTCACAGAGATATCTAGAATGAGAGTGGAAGGATGGGCTTTGGCCGTGGCAAGCCCGAGCTTCCCACAAACAGGGGAGGTATGTAACAGGGGAGTAATCCCTGTTAGAGTAATGTGCCTTTAATCTAGCAGTGTGGTGGTTAACTGCTGGTAGTCAATTAATAAACACCACCTGCCTGATTTAGATTGCTAACAAAAGCCTGTCTGTTGAGACAGGAAGTGACTCCTTAGCTCATATCTGGGCTGAACTTAGGAGAGAGAGCAGAGATTGTCTTTGACTCTCACAACAGTCTTGAGCCCTGCCAGAAGAAACAGCAGAGCTGCTTACAAGACACAGGGAAAACTTCTGAACCTGAATGCTGACACACCCTGAGGGAAGGGAGCTGAACCAGAGAAGATTTTCCCTCCAAGGAACAGATAAGACTTTCATTCTTAAGAGACTTCTTATATCTGCTTATTTCATGCTATATGTTTGGGGCTGGGAGAAATGCTTGACTAAGGGAGATGTGAATTAATTGCATAGTGTTTCACTAGAAATACTCCCAAGTGAATAGAAGCTTTGTTCCCCACCCCCCCTGTGTTTGGATGGATTTCCTGATGAAAAGGAAAAGGCACAATAAAGCCTTATTATAATTTCACCTTATAAATGTCTCCAATTGTGTACCTCTGTGAACGTCCGTCTACAGGTACACATTAGATTAGACTTATAACTTTGCAGAAATATGCTGTCTAATATGTTAACTCTCCTTTAGTAATTATAAAACAGTTAAGAATCTAGTATGTCTTTATTTCTTTCGAATAAACAATTGCCCAGAATCAGCACATTAAAAAAAAGTTCAGTCACAATCATTGTAAAAATGTATACAATATCAATAGATACTGTAGTAATGTAATTTTCAGCAGACAAACTGGCAAGACAGAACTCCTCAAATTGCAAGATAAGGTTAGAGCCTAACTGGGCAAGGCAACAATACAAAAGGTTCTCTTGGCCCACCCATAAACACCAGTCTATTCTAACTTGAAGCTCTGCAAAGAAAACAATACCTGTACATGAGAGGCTGCTACCAGGAGCATTCTAAAATTTTCATCAAGCTCTTTCATTTACTTTAGTCCAGATCTTGCAGACGCAGCGTCTCCATGCAGCTCTTACAGGCTGCTTTTTTTTTCGATCAGCTATCGCGCTAAAGAATTTATAGCATGACAGCACTGATACTAAAAACAGCTTGCGCAATAGTGCATTTTTTTCTCGTACTTTAAAAAATGGCCTGCACTTCTTAGTGAATCCTGCTTTTGGCTTAATTTCTTATAAAAAAAATGCATAGTCACACGCAACAGCAATGATTTTATCACTGCTTTGTGAATCGCTTCAAAGAGAGGATAAACCTAAACACAATGGATCACTAAACTTTTATTATTACTATTATCGTTTATAAAGTGCCAACATATTCCACAGTGCCCTAGAGGGATTAAGAAGCCAAGTTGAAACAGCAGGTGAAGTAGTTGCTAATTGTGGGACTGAGTATGTCTCTGGATACAGTTTGGTCCAGCTACATAGATGGTCGCTTTAAGGTTTTGGGGTGTGGATATTAGGGGAAGTTAGAGAGTGAAGTTTGGTCCAGCCACACAGCTGGTCTCAGTAGGGTTGGGGGTTGTATGCTAAAGAGATGACAGCTAGAATTCCTTAAAAAGGCAAGTTTTCAGGAAGCTTATAAAAGTCGGAAAGCTGATGAAGGGTCTGAAGGGGCATGGTAGGGAACTCCACAGAGAGGGTGCAGCAGGGTAGGAGCCTTGTAGGTGGTAGTGAGTGGAGTTACTATAATAAAGGAGGAGAAGAGGTGGATGAAAGGTACATTTGGATGAAAGGTAAACATCAGCATATATTGTAAATGATACTGAAAGTCACAAAATTGTATTCATTCACCAAGAGGAGAAGTATTGAGTGAGAAGAGCAGAGGGCCAAAGACAGAACATTGTGGGACCCCAACAGAAAAAGGTAGGAAAGAGGAGGAGACAACAGAAAAGGAACCACTTAAGGAACATTTGGATAGGGAGGACATGAACTGGAGAGGGCTGCCTAACAGCTGCCAATGAAGTGGAGAGTGCAAGAGAAGGGGGTGAACCACAGTGTAGAACAGTGGTTCCCAATCTGTGCGCCCCGGAGCCCTGGTGCGCCGCGGCTTGCCTAGAGGGGCACCGCAATTATCCTCCCCACCATCCCTCCGATCATCACTCCCCACCATCCCTCCGATCATCACTCCCCACCATCCCTCCGATCATCACTCCCCACCATCACTCCTTCATGCCGGCCAGGCCGCAGGGGATTGGCTGTAGGCAGAGAGGAGCCGGGGCGGGGCTTTGTGCAGAGCACACAGTGAGTGTGTGTGTCTGCCTTCCTGCTCCTCTGTCTGCGCGGTGTCCCATCCCCTTCTGCCCCAGGTGATAGGAGAAGGTAGGGGAGTGATAGGAGAAGGGAGAGGGAGGGGAGAGTTGTACATTTGCCTGCCCAGTGACTGTGTGCAGGGAGCTGCCTGCACGGATCTCGTCCCCCCGCAACCCCCCCTCACATGCATCGCTTCCTCTGCTCTCCACTGCTCTTCAATGTGTGTATCTGTGTGTGTGTGTATTTATTTGTGTGTGTGTGTGTGTGTGTATTTATTTGTGTGTGTGTGTGTGTGTATTTATTTGTGTGTGTGTATTTGTGTGTGTGTATTTGTGTGTGTATTTATTTGTGTGTGTGTGTGTATTTATTTGTGTGTGTATTTATTTGTGTGTGTGTATTTGTGTGTGTGTGTGTATTCATTTGTGTGTGTGTGTGTGTGTGTGTATTTATTTGTGTGTGTGTGTGTGTGTGTGTGTGTGTGTATTTATTTGTGTGTGTGTGTGTGTGTATTTATTTGTGTGTGTGTGTTTGTGTGTGTGTATTTATTTGTGTGTGTGTATTTATTTGTGTGTATTTGTGTGTGTGTGTATTTATTTGTGTGTGTATTTATTTGTGTGTGTATTTGTGTGTGTGTGTGTGTGTGTGTATTTATTTGTGTGTGTATTTATTTGTGTGTGTATTTGTGTGTGTGTGTGTGTGTATTTATTTGTGTGTGTGTATTTATTTGTGTGTGTGTGTGTGTATTTATTTGTGTGTGTGTGTGTATTTATTTGTGTGTGTGTGTGTGTATGTGTGTGTGTGTGTGTGTGTCTGTGTGTATTTATGTGTGTGTGTGTGTATTTATTTGTGTGTGTGTGTATTTATTTGTGTGTGTGTGTGTATTTATTTGTTTGTGTGTGTGTGTGTGTGTGTGTATTTATTTGTGTGTGTGTGTGTGTGTGTGTGTGTATTTATTTGTGTGTGTGTGTGTGTGTGTGTGTATTTGTGTGTGTGTGTGTGTATTTATTTGTGTGTGTGTGTGTATTTATTTGTGTGTGTGTATTTAATTGTGTGTGTGAGTGTGTGTGTATTTATTTGTGTGTGTGTGTGTGGAGGGAGCTGCCTGCACGGATTTCCTGCCTTTCCTCCCCCCTCCTCCACTCCCCCCTGTCTGAGAGAGAGGGTGTCTGTCTGCGAGAGAGAGAGAGTGTCTGCCTGCGAGAGAGAGTGTCTGTCTGCGAGAGAGAGAGAGAGTGTCTGTCTGCGAGAGAGAGAGAGAGAGAGAGAGTCTGTCTGCGAGACAGAGTCTGTCTGCGAGAGAGAGGAGAGAGAGTCTGTCTGCGAGGAGAGAGTGTCCATCTGCAAGAGAGAGAGAGAGTGTCTGTCTGCGAGAGAGAGAGAGTGTCTGTCTGCGAGAGAGAGAGTGTCTGTCTGCGAGAGAGAGTGTCTGTCTGTGAGAGAGAGAGAGAGTCTGTCTGCGAGAGAGAGAGTGTCCTGTCTGCGAGAGAGTGTCTGTCTGCGAGAGAGAGTGTCTGTCTGCGAGAGAGAGAGAGTGTCTGTCTGTGAGAGAGAGAGTGTCTGTCTGCGAGAGAGAGAGAGTGTCTGTCTGCGAAAGAGAGAGAGTGTCTGGTCTGCGAGAGAGAGAGTGTCTGTCTGCGAGAGAGTGTCTGTCTGCGAGAGAGAGAGTGTCTGTCTGCGAGAGAGAGAGTGTCTGTCTGCGAGGAGAGAGAGAGTGTCTGTCTGCGAGAGAGAGAGAGAGTGTCTGTCTGCGAGAGAGGAGAGAGTGTGTCTGTCTGTGTGTGAGAGAGAGAGAGAGAGTCTGTCTGAGAGAGAGAGTCTGTCTGAGAGAGAGAGAGAGAGAGAGAGAGAGTCTGTCTGTGAGAGAGAGAGTGTCTGTCTGTGAGAGAGAGTCTGTGTGTGAGAGAGAGTGAGTGTGTGTGTCTGAGAGAGAGAGAGAGAGAGAGAGAGAGAGGTCTGAGAGAAAGTGAGGTCTGAGAGAGAGTGAGGTCTGAGAGAGAGAGAGGAGAGGTCTGAGAGAGAGAGAAAGAGAGAGAGAGGTCTGAGGAGAGAGAGAGAGGTCAGAGAGAGAGGTCAGAGATAGAGGTCTTTGAGAGAGAGGTCAGAGTGAGGTCTGAGAGAGAGAGATAGAGAGAGGTCTTTGAGAGAGAGGTCTGAGAGAGAGAGAGAGTCCTGAGAGAGAGAGAGAGGTCTGAGAGAGAGAGCTCTGAGAGAGAGAGAGAGAGGTCTGAGAGAGAGAGAAAGGTCTGAGTGAGAGAGAGAGGTCTGAGAGAAAGAGAGAGGTCTGAGAGAGAGAGAGAGAGGTCTGATAGAGAGAGAGGTCTGAGAGAGAGAGAGAGGTCTGAGAGAGAGAGAGAGGTCTGAGAGAGAGAGAGAGGTCTGAGAGAGAGAGAGAGAGAGAGAGAGAGAGGTCTGAGAGAGAGAGAGAGAGAGAGGTCTGAGAGAGAGAGAGAGAGAGAGGTCTGAGAGAGGAGAGGTCTGAGAGAGAGGTCTGAGAGAGAGAGGTCTGAGAGAGAGAGAGGTCTGAGAGAGAGAGAGAGGTCTGAGAAAGAGAGAGGTCTGAGAGAGAGAGGTCTGAGAGAGAGAGAGAGAGGAGAGAGAGAGAGAGAGATAGGTCTGAGAGAGAGAGAGAGAGGTCTGAGAGAGAGAGAGAGAGAGAGAGAGAGAGG